>NC_080785.1:41367022-41587022 GCF_028018385.1 Neofelis nebulosa
CTATAAGATCAGGACACAATCAAATTGAATAGAGGATACAACTATGGAAGAATTCTTTTTCTACCACATTGCGCCCCTGGGTCATGACATACAAACAGCTTTACTTTGAAGCAATGTGAAGCAGAAAAAAAGAGACAATAGTTTTAGCATAATAATTTACTGGCGATTGACTTGGAGGTGATAATACTTGTCCAAGTCAATGTGTTGGATGTTTGTAATGTTTGATCTTGATGCCTGTCCAGTGATGTGCATTCTCATCTCTCCACCTGCAACAAAGCCACACTCTCTCTAGCTCAATTAGGAAAAAAGTTATATGTTAGAGTCAGAATAAAACTCCTAGTCCAAGAAAAGTTTAAACCCTTGAGGTAGGTAAAGAGATCAGAAGGAATCCCAGGGGAGAAGTGTCTTGAGGCACCTGGGGAGAGACAACCCCTGCAGCACCTCTAAACTCTGTGTCCACCATGCTTGATAAAGAATTAGGAGGAATGCAGCAGATAAATAACCCTAGATAAGGATTGTAGCCTGTGCGTGAATAAATAACACTGTTGCACAGTCTCTTAATTCCATGTGTGCATCTCTTCTAATAGATAGTATTCTGCCTTTGCAAGAGTGAGAGATTATACAACTCCAACCTCTTTCTCTCCTCCTCTGTGGGGCAAAAGTTTCTCCACGTATTTCACAATGTCACTTTAGTCTCAGCAATTGTTAAAATGTGATCAAATTTATGAATATGGTGATTCTTTTTCAGAAAATGAGGCAGTTACTTTAATTACTTCTAACTTATTTTGAGTTTCAAGCAGACTGATCTGTGTAAAATATGTGCCTGTAAATATGTACCATAGTGACAAGATTTTTAGATGAAGAGTCATAAGACTCAGCTTCATTCTTGATGCTGACACTTACTTGATCAAGTGAATTTTAGCTTCACTGTCTTCTGAAAACTAGAAAACAGCAAAATAGCACCTATACTGTCTAGAACTTTATGTTAATGTGAGATCAAATGAGGTAATGTGTACTGAATGGATTTTAAAGTATGAAATCATACACTAAAGAAAAGGATTAAAGGGCAATGTAGAGTCTGCTCCACATGGAATTCTTTAAACATAATTTTTCATTTAATGAATATTTAATGTATCCCACATGTATGGCTATTGTCAGCCCTGAAAAAGGGTGAAGGTGCATGGAGGGAAAGGGAAGGGTAAATTATATATAAAAAGCACCATGGTCCTTAGCTCAAAGAGCTTTTAATACTATGGAAATCAAGATACATTAAAAAAAAAATTGAAAGCAAAATAACAATTTAAAGAAGCATAGGATTAGATGGTGAGAAACAAGGAGAGATAATTAGTGCTAAAAATGGTCTTTGGAGAGAGGCCATTAAGCTAGTGCTGGAAACCCCAAGCCCCTCCAGGCCTTTAATCCTTTAATTAGCATTCCCTGTATATTAATGCATTTTCAACTTTAAAGGCTGCATTTTTTTACACAAGAAATACTTGAATATATTTTCACAACTCAGTAATCTCAGAGTACAAAACTAAAATCCCACATTGTGTCTCCACCTGCTCCCTAGCTCTGGCAAACTCTAATCTCAATCCCGTTTCTTTCCCCATCAAATACCACTGTTAATAGTTTGGTGGTGTGTATCTTAGAATTTTTTGTGCATACACACATACACACAAATTTGTAACACCAAGGGTATTATAATGTATAGACTATTCTAAAACTTGCTGTTTTTTACTTAACAGAATGTCTTAGCAACACCACTATGACAATGCATGTAGATTTATCTTGTTCTTTGAAAGTGATCATTTGTATCAATAACTCGTATACTATTTGTTCTATTATAATCATTTCTATGTTTCTACTTTTCCAGTTTTATAAACCATGAAGTACCACTATCTGAGGGCTCATAGGATGTTTGATCCATCAGCATGGGATGCCATGTGACATCAGGACTCACTCTACAAAAATGAAGTATAGGAATGGGCATAAGACCATACTGAGTGTTTACCTACTGTACTATCCAGAAGCTACTGGCCTGAGAGAGGTTTGAAACAGTCTCTTGAACATTCTGTGAGGATACAGGCTGGTGTTTCTGTACGCAGTATATACACTGAGTCAAAGACATTCATATATCTTGTACCTTAGGTAGGAGGAATACATGGGTCTGGCAACCAAATGATAAACACCAGGGGAATTTTACTTCCTAGCCCTGCAATAACTTTGAGTTTTGCAGAATTAGATGTCCTCGTCCCCAAAAGAGGCATACTTCTGCTAAAGGATATAAAGAGAGTCTCATTGATCAATAACCTGGTGTTGGTCTTTTAAACTCTTCACATTTGAGGCCAGCAAGTAAGGAAAGAGTCACCACCATGGCAGGAGTTACTGACCTTGATCATTAGGAGGTGACAGGGCTGCTATTATGCAATGGGCTTAGAGGTGAATATGTGTGATATACAGGGAATCCACTGGGGTACCTCTTGTATCTCTCTTGCTCAATTGTGGTGGTAAATAAAAAGTGCACGTGCCCCTGGCAACCACCAATCTACTCTCTGTTTCTGTAGATTCAAATTTTATTTTTAGATTCCACATATATCATACAGTGGAATACAGTATATACATACAAATCATACAGTATGTCTTTCTGTCTGACTTATTTCACCTAACATAATGCCCTCAAGTTTTATCCATGTTGTCACAAATGGCAGGATTTCCTTCTTTCTCATGGCTGAATAATATTCCACCATATATATGTATGTTTATTTATGTATATGTATATATGAATTTTTTTCTTATCCATTGATCCATTGATGGACACTTAGATTGTTTCCATGTCTTGGCTATTATAAATAATGCTACAATGAACATGGGGGTACAGATGTCTTTTCAAACTAGTGTCTCCATTTCCTTCAGATATACAACAGTCTCCCCTTATCTGCAGAAGATACATTCCAAGACCTCCAGTGGATTCCTGAAACAATGGATGGTAGCAAACCCTACATGTGTTATGCCTTTCTTCCTATATGTGTATGTCATTACAAAGTTTAATTTATAAATTTGGCACAGTAAAAGATAAAGGAGAATCATCTGTTTCTGATTGTATTGGACCCTAGGTAAGCAAAACAATGAAAACCAAAAAGTGCATAAGGGTAGATTACTCTATACCCAGTAGTGGGGCTGTTGACTTTTAATGTACCTGTTGGCCATTTGTATACTTTCTTTGAAAAAAAAAAAAAAAAGTCTGCTCTGGTCCTTTGCATTTTTAATTGGATTATTTGGTGCTGGGTATTGAGTTTTTCAGTCACTTACATATTTTGGGATATTAATATAAGATATAGAGTTTGCAAATATTTTATTCCATTCCATAGGTTGCCCTTTTGTTTTCTGGATTGTTTCTTTTGCTGTGCAGAATTTTTTTACTTTTATGTATTCTCACTTGTTTTGTTTTGTTTGCTTTTATTGATTGTACTTTTGGTGTCATGTGCAAAATGTCATTGCAAAAACCCATTATCAAAGAGCTTTCTCCCTATGTTTTTTTTCCCTAGGATTTTTATTATTTCTGTTCTTACATTTACATATTTATTCCATTTTGAGTTAATTTTCATAATTAAATGTGAGCTAGAGGTTCAGTTTCATTCTTTTGAATGTGAATATCCAGTTTTCCCAGCACTATTGGCTGAAAGACTATCCCTTACACATTGTATATTCTTGGCTTCTTTGTGGGAAATTATTTAACCATAAATTCATGGATTTATTTCTGGGTTGTCAGTTCTGTTCTACTGCTCTGCATGTCTGTTCTTATGCCAGTACCACACTTTCTTGATTACTATAGCTTTGTTAATATACTTTGAAATCAGGAAGTGTGTAGACTCTAATTTTTATCTTCTTTCTTAAGATTATTTTAGCATTTCAGGGTCTTTTGTGGTTTCATAAAAATTTTAGTTTTTTTTTCTATTTCTGTAAAAAATCCCACTGGAACTTTGATAAGTACTGCTTTGAATCTATAGATAGCTTTGGGAGGTTAGACATTGTAACAATTTTAATTCTTCCAATTCACAAAAATAAGATATCTTTCCTTTTATTTGTGTTGTCTTCAATTTATTTCATTATGTCTTATAATTTTCAGTGTATAGATCTTTTACCACCTTCACTAAATTTACTCCTAATTATTTTATTGCTTTTGATGCTATTGTAAATGGAATTTTTTCTATTTCATTTTCATAGTTTGTTGCCTGTGTATATAAATGCAACTGATTTTTGTATGTTGATTTTGTATCTTGCAACTTTACTGAATTCATTCGTTAGTTCTAAAAGCTTCTTTTTTTAAAAAAAAATTTTTCATTTATTTATTTATTTGGAGACAGAGTGCAAGCGGGGAAGGGGCAGAGAGAGGGGGACAGAGGATCCAAACGGCGCTGCACTGACCACAGGGAGCCCAATGCGGGTTTGAACCCATGAACCATGAGAGCATGACCTAAGCTGAAGCCAGACGCTCAACAGACTGAGCCACCTAGGCACCCCTATCTGTAATAGTTTCTTGGTGCGGTCTTCAGGGTTTATTTGTATAAGATCAGGTCACCTGCAAACAGAGACAATTTTACTTCTTCTTTTTCACTTTGGAAAATTTCCTTTTATTTTGGCCAAGACTTCCAGTACTATGATGAATAGGAGTGGTGCCTTTATCTTGTTTCTGATCTCAGAGGAAAAGCTTTCAACATTTCACTGTTGAATATGATGTTAGGTGTGGGTTTGTCATATATAGCCATTTTTATTTTGAAGTGCATTCCTTCTTTGCCAAAGCTATTGAGTTTTTATCACAAAAGGATGTTAAATTTGTCAAATGCTTTTTATTGCATCTACTAAGATAATCATATAATTTTTCTCTCTCATACTATTAATGTTATATATCACATTTATGGACTGGCATACATTGAACCACCCTTACATTCCATGGGTGAATCCCACTTGATCATGGGAAATGACTCTTTTATTGTGCCACTGAATTTGTTTGCTAGTATTGAGAATTTTTATATCTATATTCATTAGAAATACTGGCCTAAAGTTCTCTTGTAATGTCTTTTTCTGGCTTTGGTGTCAGAGAAATGCTGGCCTCATAAAGTGAGTTTGAGACTATTCCTTCCTCTTCAATTTTTTGTAAGATTTTGAGAAGAACTGAAATTTATTCTTTAAATGTTTGGTGGAATTCCCCTATGAAACCATCTGGTCTTGGGCTTTTCTTTGTTTATTACTTATTTTATCTCTCTAGTAGTCATTGGTCTTTCCAGATTTTCTATTTCTTCATAATTCAGTCTTGTTAGTTTGTATGTTTCTAGGAATGTATTCATTCTAGGTTGTCAATTTTGTTGGCACACAATTGTTAACAATTGTCTCATAATCCTTTGGATATTCATTTTCTTAATGGTGTTTTTCAATGAACAGATGTTTTAATTTTTATGAAGTATAATTTATCATACCTTAATTTCTTTCTGTGTCCTAAAGTCTTTGCTTATCCTCAGGGATCAAAGATATTTTCCGATATTTTCTGGAAGATTTATAATTTGGGATTTTGTACTTGGTCTATGATCTACTTTGAATATTATTTTTTCTATATTCACATAAATATCCAGTTGTCCCCACATAATTTATTGGAAATAGTTTTCTTTCCACCTTTCTCAAAATCACTTTGTCAACTTTATCAGGATCAATGGTCTTATAGATCTATTTCTGAACACTCTGTCCTCTTCTCTTATTCTATTTTTCTGTCTCTATGCCAACATCACACTATTTTTAATATTATAGCTATAGAATTTCTTAAAATCAGTGTGAATCTAGCATTGTTGTTTAAAAAAATCTAACATTGTTGTGGATTTGGCAGTCATTTTGTTTTTCCATGTACATTTTAGTATTATATGTCAATTTATAGATACTAAGACAAGTTTGTTGAAAATTGTATTGCATTGAATCCAGGGTACTGAGAATATTTGGGAGAGGAGTTGGCCCAGGAATTAAAATATGCACCTTAACTTCTCACAGATACTTAAAGTTTTTGCATTATATTACATTTTATCATTTCATATTACAATATATCCATTTAGCAGCCCACCATCCTTTATGCTGTTATAGTAATATATATTATTTCTACATATATTGTAAACTCCATAACATAGTGCTAGAATTTTTGGTTTAAATGGCCACATATTTTTAGAAACATTAGGACCAGAAAAAAATATAAATAAATGGAGTTTTGTATAGGTTAATGTACTTTAACACTTCCAGTCCTTTTCACTTCTTTCTGTAGAATCCAAACTTCCATCTGGAGTCATTTTACTTTACCCTGAACAACTTTCTTTAACATTTCTTATAGGGCAGTCTGCTGGCAACAAAACGTATGGTTTATTTTTCTGTTAATGTTTGCATTTCACCTTCAGTTTCAGAGGACATTTTTGCTAGGTATGGAATTCTGGGTTGAGAGCTTTTTAATTTTCCTTCATCTTTTTCAAATTGTCATTCTGGTGTCCCCTGGTTCATTCTTTCTCATGAGAAACTATTCATCACTTCTATTACTGTTCCTCTGTATGTACCATATTGTTTCCTCTGGCTGATTCTGAGAATTTTTTTCTTTCTCTTTGGTGCTCAGCAGATTGCTTACTGATGTACCTGGGTGTAGTTTTCTTTGTAATTTTTTCTGCTTAGCATATATTTAGTTATACTTGCTCTATAGATTTGTCATTTCATCAAATTTGGAAAATTTGTGGACATGACTTCTATAAATATTTATCTTCCCTATTTTATATCTCCTTTCCCTCCTCTCTATCCAGCCACTCTGGTCTTCTTGATCTTTGTCCTATGACACTAGAATGATTGTGTTATTTTGCCTCAATTGTGGTTGCTCCAACACCATTCATCCTGAGGAGGGCTTTAAAGTGGAAATTTTACTCAGTGCAGTTCTTTTGATTCAAGAGTCAACTCTGCTCCAGTTTCTGCATCTCTTTGGTTCTTTGTAGTCCCTTCAAGTTATTATGTGGGTTTCTTTCTCCAGCGTTTGCAATAGTTGTCTATGGGAGACAGTGGTAGAAGCTCTCCTGCCACTATCTGAAGAGAGACCTCTCCATCTAAACTTATATGAATGTCTTCGTTTTTCCCTTCACTCAGCCAAAAAGAATCTGCTTTTAGTTTTTCAAATATGTTAACTTCCCCTTCTGTCCTCAGACTCCTTGCAATTATTCCATCTCATTAGAGAGCTTCCTTTCCTTACCAACACACATGCACACACACCCACACCTGGTTTAGACCCATATGTTCTTTTGAACTTGGGTTAATGATTGTATACATTATAATGAAGCATTCTCTTATCTCTTGGACTAGACAAGTTCTTCCTGGTGTCTCCCTATAGTTTTCTCACACAATTCTTATCACAGTTTATAATTTTAATTTATCTGTGATTACTTGATTAATATTTGTCTTCACCATTAGAACTTAAATTCCAATGATTTGTGCTCACCCATCTGTACACAGATGAACCTTGTATGTTTTACTAACCATTATTTAAGAAGTGCAGAGCAAGTATTTCATACATAGTGTGTGTTCTCAAAATATTAATTTAAGTAGTTCATTCATTCATTCATTCATTAATCAACTGTATTGCATTTTGACTGTTTCTAATTAAAGACCTCATGGGTACCTTAAACATCATATGCCTCAAACAGAATACATTTTTCTTCTACCAGTCTTCACCTATCTTCTTTTATTTCTAATAAAAATTAATTATAACTTTATATATCCCAGTGCCCAAAGTAGAAACCTCAGATAATTTTTAGAGCTTTCCTCTTCTCTCATAAACACCTTTCACAAATATACTTCCTTGGGATGTCTCATTAGTCAAAAATTCTATCACCTTCTTCCCCTTACCTAACTGCCCTAGTTAAAGGCCTTATTTTTTTGTGGATTATTTCTACAGGTTTCTACCAAGGTCTACTGGTTTTAGTCTTTCCCCTAGCCATTCCGCCTTTACTATTTATCCCTATTGTCTCAACAGATGGATATTTCTAAAACAAAAACTGACCAGGTCCTCAATTAAAATCTTTCTAAGCATCTCATTTTTATAGAAGAAAGTACAAGAACTTTACCATAGTCTATTTTTTTTTCACCAGGCCCCAAAGTTACATATGTGGTAAATTCACAAATTTAGGCACTACAACCCAAGGAAGACCTCAACTACTTTACCTTATGTGGGTTATTAGATCTTTCCTACACAGTCCCAGCCTGCTGTATAGCCTGAGCTCTGTGCTCAGTGTTCTGTCCATTCACAGGTATTCTTAGACCCTCCATTCCCTCTTACTGGGGCATTAGCAATTTATGGACTCCTCCACACTCTATGTGAAGTATGAGGAGCCGAGGTATCTCCCTCAGGGCTATCTGTCTTGCCACCTCTTGCTGCCAAAGATTCTCTACAGCCCTGACAAGATTTTGGAATTGGCCCCAAGCCAAATACTGGGCTTCTCCCAGGGTCAGAAGGCTGAAGGCTATGTCTTCAAAGTAGCCCATGAAACAGATCTTCCCAGGAGACTCCATATTTATCTGCATGTTTTATAGGCCCCTGACCCTATAAATCAGTTTTGAACTTGTAGTGGATTGAACCTGGCACCTGATCTTCCTTGCTTTCCTGTTTCCCTTCTTGGCCTACTCTCTGGAAGGCAATAGGAGCAGGCTTTCCACTTCCTTTCACTTCTGAAGCTAACATTCTTTTGTCCACTTACCTATCAGACAGAGTGAAGGTGGGTAAAATGTCTTAGCTATAACTGAAAATCCGAAAATATTATCCCTATTACTCTAAATTTATAGTTTTACATTTTATTTCTAGTCATGTCCTCTTCTCACCACCTCTAGGCAGAATTAATTGCTACCACATCTCCCACAGCACCCTATTCATATTTTTATTTTATCATTTAGCACATTACAATTATGATTAGCTTCATGTTTGCCTTTCCCACTAGACTGTGACATCCTCAAGGACAGGGACTAAATCTTACTCAACTCTTTATTTCCCCAAAACATACAACAGTGCCTGGCACAGAATAGATGTCCAGTGATGTCCAACAATAGATGTCCAACAAATGAGCAAACCTGCTGGGAGGTGAGACTTCATATGAAGGAATAATGAATGGAACACAGAGGTGGAAAGGAAAATTGTAAGCAGCTCATGTAGTGCTCTGATTTTGGACCATAATCCTGTAACAGGCATCAATTTTATCTCAGATAATTAATGTTTTTGAAGATTTTCAATGAGTGATGAATGTGTTTTTAATAATAAAAATATCACTAGAGATCTGCTGTACATAATGTATCTATAGATAAAAATATTGTATTGTTCCCTTAAAAATTTAAGAAGATAGATCTCATGTTAAATATTCTTAACACCGCTAAAAAAAAAAAAAAAAGAAAATAGTGCAGAAAAAGAACATTTATTTTGTAATAAACCCATATCTGTTACTTACAATAAATAAATAAACGTTCAGCATTGAAAAAAAAGATAAGATAGTAAAGCACATTAATAGTTTTAAAAGCTTTTAAAAGTTACTTAGTCATATTTCAGGGAGTATCAACCTCAGAACACAAGGAAAAAAGTGCAAAGTCATCTGTCTTTTGCCCCATTAACTTTATACACCCAGCTGGCTGTTCATTATCCCAAGTAAATGTTTTAGATGACTTTCTTAATTCAATTAGATTTTTGAACATATTTATTATAAATTATTTTGGTCTTCTAGAGAGTATTTTTTAGATCAATAGGTATAGCAATTTATCATGATAAAAACTAGATAGGACATAGCTCAACAACACTACCGTATATATAATAACATCCCAAGTGTATTTATCATACAACCATAGCATGCTTTTTATATTAGAGATAATTCCACAAAAACTTCTAAGAGATATTCCACCTTGGTATTACTGGCCTCAGAGATTATGAAAAATGACTGCTTATAGGAATATTATTTACATCTGAACTTTTATTAATTTAAAACTTTTTGTTAAAGTATTGACTTGTTTTATAAAACAGATATACCAAAGACATCAAAGCAGAAAGTAAAACAAAAAATTCATCAAGCAGAAGCCATTGTTGTTAACATAATTCTTTACATCTCTTGAGTCCTCTGTGCATATGTGTGTGTGTGTGTGGACTAAATGACAGGAATATTTAAAATGTAGAAAGAATGGTTTATGTCACAAGTGTCATCTTATAGAAAAATATTAAATATAATTTTCTTGAATTTTAAAGATAAAACATATAAAAATAAACTTTAATTCAATTGGTAAACTTCAGATAAATGTTTCTTTTCCATACAAGATAATAAATTCCCAAAGTCTTTCTAAAATAGAAATATAATTATAAAAATCATTAGGAGTTTGAAGTCATATTTTATTTTAAACTACAGTATCTATTGATTCTCTGACTTTAAAATTAGCAAATGTATACATTTAAATTTCCTCCGTCTCCCATTTTTCATGATCTCTGAGTGTGACCTAATTATTTTTAACATTTATATATCCTCATCAATCCCTACAACATTGCTTTTCCACTCCTGGGTACCTTATTCTGATTTGTCATTTGTAAAGCCATAGTACATTGCCAATTAGTTTAGTTTGCTTTTGTTTTGTTTTATTTAAAGTTTTTCTATATTTAAGAATGTAGTCTTTCATTTGAAAAGAATATGCTTGGGGCACCTGGGTGGCTTAGTTGGTTGGGCAACTGACTTTGGCTCAGGTCATGATCTCACAGTTTGTGAGTTTGAGACCCACATGGGGCTCTGTGCTGACAGCTCAGAGCCTGGAACCTATTTGAGATTCTGTATCTCCCCCTCTCTCTGCCCCTCCCCTGCTCACACTCTGTGTCTTTCTGTCTCTCAATAATAAATAAACGTTAAAAAAAATTTTTTTTAAATGAAAGGAATATGCTCTTGCAGTGTAGATATGAATTATGTTTTCTGTCTCATTTGTTCTGTCCTTTCTTCAGGAAAGTACAATTCAGTCTATATGAAATATCATTTTACTTTCTCTCTAAATCTAATTTATATCTTTCTTATTTTCCACTTGTGCTTTCCTCAAGCCTGTCCACCATATCCCTAAGAGTCATTTTCATCCTATTTATTCTTTTGTTGTGGTTGTTGTGATTGTTTTTGATTGGACTTTCATTTTACTAATGTATTTAGTAAATGTATTAGGAAAGGAATGTCCCTTTCCATTTCTTTGATTTCCATTCTTTCCTCACACCACCTAATGTCCCTTTTAATCTTTGAATCTCTTCTTTAAATTCTCATGTTGACTACACTTTTGTTGAGAATATGGGAAACCATTTGCTTGAATCATTTCCTGATTTTTTGAATGCTTTCTCTTATGGTATATGTTCCATATATTGTTAGTGGGGTTTGCCCTATTTTCCTTCACCTATTTATTTAGTGTATTAGTGTGTTAGACAAGTCCTGCTTCTTCTTTTATTATTATTTGTCTTTGAATTAACTAAACTATTTTGTGAAGAATATGGAGGAGAAAGATACTGGGGAGAACTGTAATATTTGAATTTTTTTTTCAGTTTTTTTGCTCAAGAGTTTTCTCCCCAGTCCTTTCCGCTTTGAAACAACCCTCCCCTCAGTTTATGCATGGCAGGAATCCATGTGATAAAACCCTTTAACCTCAGCTTCTCTGTATTGCAGTCTGGTGATCACGGCTTTAATCTATGTGTTTCTAATCATTACTTCATTTGTTTATTTGAAAGCGCTTAATTGGTTGTCTATGTGTCCGGCAAACTTCTAAGATTGGGGGATACTGAAGTTCCTAACAGCTTCAGACTTAAATCCTGGTGGAAAACAAGGAACAAATTCACAAATAAATATGGAAGATACTTTTAGAAATGACAAATGCCAAGAAGAAAATAGGATTTGGGGCTACAGAATGGTGGAGGTTGGATGGTGTCCTACTGAATCAAGGATGGCAAGGGGGGGCTTCTTATTGGAGGTAATGTCGTTGCAAAAATAAAGAGAAGACATCAACCAAGGCAATCAGCCTTCCAGACAGGATAAACAAGTCCTGCAGAGACTCCAGGGGGTGGAAGTCATTACTTATTTTGGAAGTAAGTTTCAGGCTACATGCCACCACCTTTTAGGGACAGTTGCTTTGGGTTTGAAGTTTGTTTCAGCATTTGGACTTCTGTTTATTTTTGCCCCAAATGTTCACAACTTGGAAGGCAGTTTATTAGATTGTGGTCCAGAGTTGTACCTGCTTGCTTATTTCCTTGAATGCATAATTTCTTTCTCATATTTTGCCATTTGTTTGTTTATCACTTGGTTTTTTCCTTCCTTTGGTGGACTTTTGAAGATGGGAATTGACTAAAATTGTCTTTATTACAGGATCTTTACATTCAGGGTTTCACCAGTTTTATTTTTTTAATTTTTTAATACTTATTTATTTTTGAGAGAGAGACAGAGTGTGAGCAGGAGAGGGGCAGACAGCCAGGCAGACACAGAATCCAAAGTAGGCTCCATGCTCTAAGCTGTCAGCACAGAGCCCAATGTGGGGCTTGAACCCATAAACTGTGAGATCACCATCTGAGCTGAAGTTCGACACTCAACAAGCTGAACCACCTAGGTGCCCCTAGGCTCTCATCAGTTTTAACCTAACAGTATCTAACTAAAGGTCTGACTACACAGACCCCTATTGATGATAAGCTACTTGATGTCATTGTGATGAAAATTGATAATGGAAACACTTTTTCCAAAAAGCATCATCAAATGTGAATCCTTCAAAACCCTCTGAAATAGGACATGTGCAGTATTTCTTCTGGTAGCTAGTTGACCAAGTACATATATGTCAAATGTATATCACACTAAACTTCTCATTTATTTTGTTTGTTAAACACAAATTACTTAAATAAAGGGGGAAAATCTAACATTCTGATACTACATACTGTAAATAAATTATCCTTCAACTTGTCAAGCACATATGTAAATCTTTAAATGCTCAAAGTTTACTTGATAAAAACAAAGTTTATGGTACCAATAAATTCAGATATAGTTTGTCTAGAATTTCAACAAGAATCAAATTACATTTACTTTTAGGTAGTTGCTCTATTTTCTCCTAAAGAGGAAATAGAATAAAATACACCATTTGTTTGAAGCAACCATGGATCTTGAAATATATTAGTTTCCCAAGTTGCATATCATTTTGTATTTTTTTTTTATCTGCAAGCATAAATTTGGAAATCTTTGCCCACACTGAGATATCACTGTGAAATATCAAATCTTATCAAGTCCCCTTTAAATGCAGGAGTTTAACTCTCTCAGGCATCAACTTTATCTAGAATATTCTACGTTTTCCCACTGTGCTGCTACTCCTTTGGACTGACTCTGGGAGCAAGTTATCCAAGTTAGATAAGCTTGCTACTTTTTTTTTCTCCCAAACAAATAAAGCCACAAGGACAACAACAGAAAAGTATCAGTAGTAAGTACTCCAAAGCCAAGCCTCAGAATTCAATCAAAAGGTAAACAACGATGGCATTTTTATCAAAGACAAAGGTCAGGCTAAATTAATCATATGGTTTAATCTTCTCCCTTTCTCATATTCAGGTATTTTTCTTTATATAAAGAAAATAGTGCAATGCAGATAACAGTGGGGTCAACTCTGAAACCCATCTACTCCCTCCCTCCTCTCCAGAAAAGAGAATCATGAATTTGTGACTATATTTCTCTTTTCACTGTGTATATAAAAATTTACAATATATCCATTTATAATAGAATATGTAACATGTAGTATAGCTTGGTGTTGTCTTAAAAGTATATAGAGCTATCACACATCAGGTATCGATTTGCAACTGGCTGTTCTCATTCATCATAAGGTTTTGAAATTAAACCATATTAGTACTCATTTCTTTCTTTCATTTTAATGGCTGCACAGTATTAATTATATAGAAATACAATTTGGGGGCATGTAGATGGCTCGGTTGTGTCTGCTCTTGGTTTCAGCTTAGGTCATGATCTCACAGTTCATGAGTTCCAGCCCTGTGTCGGGTTGTGTGCTGACAGCACAGTCCCTGCTTGGGATTATCTCTCCCTCTCCCTCTCTGCCCCTCCCCTGCCCATGTTCGAGATCTCTCTCTCTCTCAAAATGAATAAATAAACTTAGATAGACAAACAATTTTTTACCTATTCCTTAATGAAAAATTATTTCTATTTTATAACTATTACAAATAGAGATTCAATACATTTATTCTTTAATCTATCCACATTGAAATCACTATAGAAATAAAAAGATGCTTCATTTCAATCTGTCTTATGTCATTTCTCAAACTACTGCAGTTTGTTTTTCTGATTTCTCTTTAATTTTCCTCTAATTAGCATCTTTAAAAATGGTAATGTGTATTTAACCTTAACAATACAATGCTTTTACCACTTTATTTACCAGCATTGTTTTCGCATCCTATTCATCTTTCTGAGTTCAGTTTTCTTTTGGCTGAACACACCTTTTTTTTTCTTCTACCTTTTATTTCAGAGAGCAAGCGCACGAATGGGATAAAGGGACAGAGGTAGAGAGAGAGAGGCAAAGACAGAGACAGAGACAGAAAATCTTAAGCAAGCTCCAGGCTTAGCGCAGAGCCTGACACAGGTCTCATTTCCACAACCCTAGGATCATGACCTGAGTCTACATCAAGAGTCAGATGCTCAACTAACTGAGCCATCGAGGCACCCCAGGTTGAACACACATTTAAATAGCTTTTCCTTGGAAAACGTGTAAGTTGTAAACTCTTCATCTGTGTTTCTCTATAAAAGTCTCTATTCTCTCCTTGCTCTTTATAATCATTTGTATGAATATAAAAATGGGTGGACATGTGTTTTGTTTTCAGATTTTTAGAGATATCATTCCATTGTCTTCTAATAGAAATAGACACAGGGGAGCCTGGGTGGCTCAGTCGGTTAAGTGTCTGACTTTGGCTCAGGTCATGATCTCACAGTTCATGAGTTGGAGCCCAGCGTGGGGCTCTGTGCTGACAGCTTGGAGCATGGAGCTGCTTCAGATTCTGTCTCCCTCTCTTTCTGCCTTTCTCCTGCTCATTCTCTGTCTTTCTCACTCGCAAAAAATAAGCAAACACTTAAAAATTAAGAAAAAAGAAATAGACACAGATAAGAGTCTGTATATACATATATATACATATGTATACATATGTATATATATGTATATACATGTATATATATATAATTGTGTGTGTGTGTGTGTGTGTGTGTGTATCCTCCCAATAGAAAGCTTTTAAAAATCTGAATTGGTCATTTGTGTACTAAAATTTCACTCTGATTTTCCAGAAGTAATTTTTTTTAACTAATCCTGTTCAGGAATTATTTTTTTTTTTAGTTTTGACAATTCTTTCTCTATTTTAACTTCACATAAAGTTCTTTCCCACTTCTATCTTCTCCTCCTGAAATTCCGTTACAATTATGTTGGTTCTTTTTCCATTGACCACACCTCAACCTTCTGTTTTATATTTTCTATCTTTAACTCTTTATACTGCACTCTGAGTGATTTTTGTAGATCTGGATACTACTAATTCATTAACTCTTCAGCTGTATCTAGTCTTACATTTAACCTTCACATTGAAATTTTCTTTAAACTTCTATGTGGTTCTTTTTTACCCCCCCCCCTTTTTCCTCAAATAATTTAGTCTACCTTCTCATTTCTATTTTGTGTTTTATCTCTTTGATATACTTTAAATTCTCTTGAATGTGCTCTGAAATCTCCCATATATTATATCTGATGACTTTTCTAATGGTGGTTTGTTTTCTCATGAGGTTTGCTGTTTTACCATAGACCTATCTTCATCAGGAGTTACTCTCATGGGACTCCAACATGTCTTAGAGTATGACAGTATCCCTGCAGCATGGTTTCAGGATTATCTCTGCTTTGGCACCCACAACTGTCGAGTGTTCCAACTTGGACATCCTCATGCAACCACCTGCAACCACCATGAATCCAGACCCAATCCTGCTCACAGCTCCTGGGCTTCTTCTCCCTCAGAGGTAGCTCTTCTCAGTTCTTCCCACTCTTGACTCTTGCCAGCTGGTGAGCTTCCTTGGTGCTTTTCTGGCCTGAATGGAAGTGAAGCTTTCTTGTCTTTATTTCACATATAACCTGATCACTCATGACTCTGTTTTAGAAAGGAGGTTCAATTTCAGAGCCCCATTTGCACAGTGCCTGAAGCTGAAGCTGAAACTCTCCTTACTGCTTCAATAAAATAGCTGTCACACACACACACACACACACACACACACACACACACACACACACACATCAGAAAGGAATGCACTGATTAAATCCATGAAAAGAATCTGTAAACACATTATTTTTGAATTCCATTGATTTTGAGTTGACTCTTAAATTCTCTGATGATCTTGTTCTCCTTCTCCTTTTCCTCTTCCTTCTATCCTTCTCCATCTTCCACTTCTTTTTAATGTCAAGCCCAGTTTTGTACTTAACATTTTTTGTATGGGTTTATATTTATCCAAAACGTACTTGATGAGGGAAAGTTATTTCCCTTACCAGTTTAGTCTATGACAGTAACTGAAAGAACAGTTTTCAGTTTCTCTTTCACTTCATAAATACACAAAACTACTGTTTTCCATAGTTGACTGTCTTGGTTAGAAAAAAATTTTTTTCACTTAAAAGTACATTCTAATCTTTTAGCAATTTTAACATGTAGGGCTCTGGTTACTAAGGGCCAATCTTTTTGACTCTAGAAAAAATGTAGCTCCTTAAATAAATCTGGGTTAGTTTTATTCAATAATATCATATTTGGCATCAAAACGTTTTCTTGAATGAATAAATTGATATATGAATGAATCCTTTATTTCCTTCCTAAACATCAAGGCCTAAGATTGATTTCTTAGAAATTTAGTTCCTCATTTAAGAAAGGTAAGTTTTGGACTGTGTTTTATTTGCCAGTTCCCTGTTTTTCTCTCTTTCACCCATTAAAATGCCTTAATATTTTTTCTTGAAATGGATATTTTCCGATTCTTATAAATTTGTTATCAAACTTGGTTTGCACATTCTAATGCGTAGTGTTTAAATTCAATTGTCAAAGGACTCTCAACCTTATTCATTTGGCTATATGATTATAACCTTTGTTTCCCTAATCCACAGTATTTAGAGGAAGAAGGAAGAAAGGAAGTATAAATGAGAATGCAGAATCTCCTGATTCTTGAAGAATTGATCCATCAATAAATTGAGTGGAATCATCAATGAACTGAGTGCAATAAAAAACAAAGATATTTTAGACCTATTTGTTTTCATTTTAAACCAGTGGTACATGAAGAACAAGTTGCCCAGAGCCATGTATTTTATTTCTAGGAATATTTCTTATTCTGCCTACCACATAATCAATTCCTTTATTTATTTAACTAATAAAAACAAGAATGATAATCCCCAGTATTTCTTCTTTCATGAAGCCATTCAAATTGAAATCCACTCCCTCCTTTTACCAAAAAACTTTACAATTTATAGCTAAGCCTCATAAACCTTTTCAGGCATTTTATAATGGCAGATCTCAGAGCCAGATGCTCTGATGCCTCAGACAGTATAGAACGCATTAAGAACATTAACTGATTATTAGTTGATGAGAAGTGTCATAATTTAAACAATGGCCAATTAGCAAATCCTAATAAAGTTTTCAGAGGACTCATGAAAGTTAATCATGCTTATATAAATTCCTGCCTTTATAGTTACCTCACTTTAGTCAATATATGTTCCTAAAAATTACATGTCAACTGAACATTAATATGTTAAAGCCTAAGTTTCCATGGACCTGAATTATCAATGCAGATATACATTGTCTTCCTTTTGATTGAAGTGCTATTGGCAATGGCTCAAAAGCAGTTTGACCTTTTCTGTTTACTGCTTCTTTATCAAATAACAAACATTTCCATGCCCCAGGGGAAATTATAATTCAAGGGTATATTTTGTAAAGTGAATAACTGTTCTCCTGTTGATTAAGAAAGAGAGGTATACTCAAAATATGGCAACAGTTGTTGCTAAAATAAGAAATTCCTCTGGGGAGTGCCTGGGGGGCTCAGTCAGTTAAGCATCTGACTTTGGCTCTGGTCATGATGTTGCAGTTCACCAGTTTGAGCCCTGCGTTGGGCTCTGTGCTGACAGAGCATAGTTCAGAGCCCGGAGCTTGCTTCTGATTCTGTGTCTCCCTCTCTCTCTTCCCCTTCCCCACTCACACACACACACACACACACACACACACACTCTCTCTCTCTCTCTCTCTCTCTCTCTCTCTCTCTCTCTCAAAACTAAATAAAAACATTTATAAGAAAAAAAAGAAATTCCTCTAGAAAATGTGAGGTGAAGATAATGAAAAGACTCTATAAGAGAAAATTCTTTCATAGTTATCTCATTTAAACATATAACACTCCCAAGAGGTAGGACTTCTTGTTCTCATTTAGCAAATTTAGGATCAGGAGTTTTAGAGAAGTTAAGTGGCAGAGGCAAGATTTGAACTCCTCTCTGACTCTCAATTCCATCCACTTCTTACCCTACCACAGGTCTTAGTTTGAACTGAATCTGGAAGGTCATTTTCAGAATTTCAGGAAGAGCTTATATATATATAGATAGATAGATAGATAGATATAAATTATATATATGTATATAATTTCTTCCTGAAATTCTCTTATATTCAGGAAGAGCTTATATATATATATTATTTTTATATATTTTTATATATATAATATATATATAAAGCAGTTCCTGATATATATGTGTGTGTGTGTGTGTGTGTGTGTGTGTGTATATATATATATATATATATATATATATATATATATATATTGCAATTTAGTTACTTTGTTAAAGTTTTTATCTTAATCACCAGTGCTCATAACAAGAGCACTCTCTAATCCCACCATCTATTTCACCCATCCCTCCATCCACCTCCCCTCTGGTAACTATCAGTTTGTTCTATATATTTAAGAGTCTTGTTTCTTGGTTTCTCTCTCTTTTATCTCTTTGTTCATTTGTTTTGTTTCTTAAATTTTACATGTGAGTGAAATCATATGGTATTTGTCTTTCTCTGACTTATTTCACTTGGTATTATATGCTCTAGCTCCATCCATATCATTGCAAATGGCAATATTCATTCAATATTCATTCTTTTTATGACTAATATTCCAGTGTGGTGTGTGTGTGTGTGTGTGTGTGTGTGTGTGTGTGTGTATTTGATGGACACTTGGTCTGCTTCCATATCTTGTCTATCATAAATAATGCTGCTATAAACATAGGTATGCATGTATTCCTTTGATTTAATGCTTTTGTGTTCTCTGGGTAAATACACAGTAGTGTGATTGCTGGATTGTGGAATAGTTCTATTTTTAACTTTTTGAGGAACTTCCATATTGTTTTCCACAAGAGCTGTACCCATCTACATTCCTACCAACAGGGCAAGAGGGTTCCTTTTTCTCCGCATCCTCACCAGCACCTGTTGGTGTGTTGTTGATTTAGCCATTCTGACAAGTGTGAAGTGATATCTCATTATAGTTTTTATTTGCATTTCCCTAACAATAAATGATCATGAGCATCCTTTCATGTGTCTCTTGACCATCTGTATTTCTTCTTTAGAGACATGCCTGTTCATGTCTTATGCTCATTTTTTAATTTGATTATTTGTTTTTTGGGGTGTTGAGTTTTATAAGTTCCTCATATATTTTGGATACTAACCCTTTATCAGACATGTCATTTGCAAATATACTCTCCCATCCCTTAGACTGTCATTTTGTTTTGTTTATGGTTTCCTGCTTTGCGCAGAAGCTTTTTATTTTGATGTAGTCCCAATAATTTATTTTTGCTTTTGTTTCCCTTGCCTCAGGAGACATATCTAGAAATAAATGCTAGGGTAATGTCAAAGAAGTTACTGCCTGTGTTCTCTTCTAGGATTTTTATGGTTTCAGCATTCACATTTAGGTATTTCATCCATTTTGAGTTTATTTTTGTGTATGGTATACAAAAGCCATCCAGTTTCATTCTTCTACATGTTTCTGTCCCATTTTCTCAACACCATTTGCTGAAGAGACTTTTTCCCATTGGCTATTCTTTCCCACTTTGTCAAAGATTAATTGACCATATAGTTGTGGGTTTATTTCCAGGATTTATATTCTGTTTCATTGATCAATGTGTCTGTTTTTGTGCCAATACTATATTGTTTCGATTACTACAGCTTTGTAATATAACTTGAAGTCTGGAATTGTGATGTCTCCAGCTTTTTCTTTTTCAAGATTACTTTGGCTATCTGAGGTCTTTTGTGTTTCCATACAAATTTTAGGATTGTTGTACTAGTTCTGTGAAAAATGCTGTTGGTATTTTGATACAAATTGCATTAAATGTGTAGATTTCTTTGGGTAGTATAGACATTTTAACAATATTTATTCTTACAATCTATGAACATGGAATTATTTTTAAGGTTATTTATTTACTTAAGTAGTCTCTACATTCAACATGGAGTAGGAACTTACAACCTGGAGATCAAGAGTCTCATGCTTTTCTGGGGCGCCTGGGTGGCTCAGTCGGTTAAGCGTCCGACTTCAGCTCAGGTCACGATCTCGCGGTCCGTGAGTTCGAGCCCCGCGTCGGGCTCTGGGCTGATGGCTCAGAGTCTGGAGCCTGCTTCCGATTCTGTGTCTCCCTCTCTGTCTGCCCCTCCCCTGTTCATGCTATGTCTCTCTCTGTCTCAAAAATAAATAAAATGTTAAAAAAAAAAAAAAAAGAGTCTCATGCTTTTCTGACTGAGCCAGTCAGGCTCCAGGAACATGGAATGTCTTTCCATTTCTTTGTGTTGTCTTCAATTTCTTTCATCAGCGTTTTGTAGTTTTCAGATACAGGTCTTTCACCTCCCTGGTTAGGTTTATTCCTAGGTATCTTATAATTTTTGGTGTAATTGTAAATGGGACCAGGAAGAGCTTTCTGAATATACACAGGTATATTACCTCATGAGATCTATAAAAATGGAATAGTCCAGATACATATGGATTAAGGCAGGTACCAAAGTCCCCAAATAGATAAAAAATAAGTTATGTGAATTTTCTATTTACTATAATCACCTTTATTCATAATTCTACTATATTAAAATATGAGTCATTGCCATAATTTTAATTAGCAAAGGAATAAATGAATTTTTGCTAGTGCTCAAGCATTAAAACTCCATTGTGCTCCTTGTTTTAGCTCAGTGTGCTACCTTATAAACCTTGCAATCTCCCAGTCTGCTTTCTATTGCTAATTAACCACAGTAAACAAAACACCAAGTAGTATAGTCACTAATTACTCTGTCTTTTATCTTGTCCCTACCCTACACCCTAAAATTAAAAGGAATTCCTGGCATTTTTCTATTTCCTCAGTATAGGAAGTCATAACTGATCCTTATGTTTTGCCCATAGTTATGACCAATTTAACTAAAAAGGAACAATTTCTTGAATTTTCCTGGTACCTAAGGGTATTCTTGCAAGTTTTTAGATCAAAATTCAAGCTTTCTTCTATTTCAGCTAGGACCCTAGTGATGATGTGTGTGGGTGAGGGTTAAGTGGAGGTTGGGGGGAGAAATGGGGTGCTAAGAGTTAAATCTCCAAATAGCCTTCCAGTGCCAGTTAAGGTTTTCTTTGAGTGATATGCACAAAGTTGGGTTTGTTCTGTATTGTTTTGTTCTACAGTGTATAAATAAGAAAGAAGATAGAATGGAACCTTACAGAATAACTTAGGGAATACTAAAGTCCTGAACTAAGGTAGAAATGGAGTAAGTACGGAGAACAATCTCATTGGAAAGACATAACACAGGAATGGCCAACTAAACTTGGTTACTAAATGTGTGGGCTGAGGATGAAGGAAGAACAAAGATAATCTGGAATTTCAACCCTGGGAGCGAAGAGGGTAAAAATATCATTGACAGAGGGGTACCTTGCTGGCTCAGTGGGTTGAGCATCCAACTTTGGCTCAGGTCATTATCTCACCATCTGTGAGTTTGAGCCCAACATCAGGCTCTGTGCTGACAGCTCAGAGCCTGGAGCCTGCGTCAGATTCTGTGTCTCCCTCTCGTTCTGCCCCTCGTCTGCTCATGCTCTGTCTCTCTCTGGCTCTCAAAAATAAATAAATACTTTAAAAAAATTAAAAAAAAAACATTGATAGAGAAAGGAAACTTGAGGGAAAACTTGACTGGGGTACCGAGGAGAAATTTACAACTAATTATGCTGGATTTCAACAACTATTAGAAGTGGAACTTACATTCAGGAGGTGATTACATCTGAGAGTGAAGTGATGCTCACCAAATCCCAGAGTTGAAAACTCTGACCTGAACATGGTAAGTGAGAATCAGAAGACTGAGAGATGAGTGATGGGGTTGGAGAAGGAACTAGAACTACTGGAGAACTTTATGAAAAAGGATAGCCAATGAATAGAAGTAGCAGTGAGGCATAGCCTTATGAAAGTTTGAAGTGGGGAGAATTTTAAAATGGAATACATCATGTAAGGAATTGAATATTGCAGAAGTTTTAAAAATGTTTCTAGGAGATTGTCTTTGAATTTAAAATTCAAAGATTTGATGGGGCGACTGGGTGGCTCAGTCGGTTAAGCATCTGACTTCGGCTCAGGTCATGATCTCCACAGTTCATGAGTTCAAGCCCCACGTCAGGCTCTGTGCTGACAGCTCAGAGCCTGGAGCCTGCTGCGGATTCTGTGTCTCCCTCTCTCTTTGTCCCTTCCCCGCTCTCTCTCGGTCAGCTCATGCTAGGTCTCACAAAAATAAAAAATTAAAAAATTAAAAACATTAAAATTCAGATTTGTTCAGAGTTATAAGTTCCAGGATTCCAAATAATCATACAAATAAGTAGATAGTAGAAAGGTTCTCCAAATCCACTAATTCAACATTTCTTAAACTGGGAGAGTGGATAGAACATACATTTTATTAAGATAGCCTTGGAGAAACATGAAAACTTTAGCTAATGAAAAATATGCAAATTTGCCTCATTACATTTTAGTGTTAGGTGAATACACTGAGTAATGCTGCATAAATGTACTCTGCAAATTTGGAAAAGCTTTACAATTTGTTCCTAATGATAATATGGAAAAATTAATTCTTAATTGTAATACCTAAGTCTCTAAGGACAAGGATTGGCTGCCCCATACAGTTTATCTTGAGGCATAAATAATCTTAATTTTGTGCACTTCTCACTTTGTGAAATGAAATTCATTTATGTAAATAATCTCTGTAATTTTTAAAGATCTTTCCCAGTAATATGGGCAGAATACATGGGTATTACTTTAGTTAGAATGATCTGTTATGTTATCCTATCTCAACCCATTGTTAAACATACAATATAATCAAAATTACCAATAACATCCAACTGAAGACAAGGCTCAGGGACTCCTATCACAGAAAATCTTCCCTAAGCCCCAAGCTCACTCACGCAAATTGCTTTGCTACTCTTCTTTCTTTCCCTCTTTCCCTTAGCCTTCACCCCAAAGAATGAGAAGCATTTTGCCCACACAGCAGAAGAAATAGTGATTTTATATTACTATGAAAATTATACAGGAGCGCCTGGGTGGCTCAGTCGGTTAAGCGTCCGACTTCGACTCAGGTCATGATCTCATGGTCTGTGAGTTCGAGCCCCGCGTCAGGCTCTGTGCTGACAGCTCAGAGCCTGGAGCCTGCTTCAGATTCTGTGTCTCCCTCTCTCTCTGACCCTCCCCTGTTCATGCTCTGTCTCTCTCTGTCTCAAAAATAAATAAACATTAAAAAAAAATTATAAAAAAAAAAAAAGAAAATTATACAGCATTGAGCTTGTGATCACAGCAGACCATTCACATTTAAAAACTCAATACAGTTGAGATGTTAAATAAAGTCTCTAATAAAATACAAGCAAACTAAAAGGACTGAGAGATTCAGGCAGCTTGATTCATCACAAATGGATCACCTAGACTAGGAGCAATGGGAATACCTACCCACAAAATTTATAAGATAATTTTAATGAAGTATAATCAACGTGACACAAAACTCATGTTTACATCATTTTTGGTCATTATTGCATCTAAGCATGATTTCCATCAAAATATTTAAGACAGTAGAGCTATACTCATATTTGAAAAAAATAGTCTGTCTAGTAAAATCTATTTTATTTTTTATTTTTATTTATTTTTTTTTAACTTACATCCAAGTTAGTTAGCATATAGGGCAATAATGATTTCAGGAGTAGTTTCCAGTGATTCACCTCCTATGTATAACACCCACTGCTCATCACAAGTGTTTTCCTTAATGCCCGTGCCCATTTAGCCTACCCCCTCCCAAAACCCCTCCAGCAACTCTCACTTTGTTCTCTGAGTTTAAAGGTCTCTTATGTTTTGTCCCCCTCCTTGTTTTTATATTATTTTGCTTCCCCTCCCTTATGTTCATCTGTTTTGTATCTTAAATTCCACTTAAAAGTGAAGTCATATGACACTTGTCTTTCTCTGATTGACTAATTTCACTTGGCATAATACCCTCTAGTTCCATCCACATAGTTGCAAATGGTAGTAAAATCTATTTTAGCAAGACTTATAAGAACCACAAACTGAGTTGCTAACATCCCACTGTAAATGAGTACTTGATATATATTTTCCTTTGATTGGATGCACTTAAAGGTTCTTTGCTGAATTTTATACTTCAACCAGGATTTTTAAGTTTCCATTTATATGCTACATACAAAAGGTAGTTGTAAGGTCTGATTTGTCATAAAGAGCAGAGCTAAACTTTTTTTAAAGTGAAAAATCAAGATGTCCCCAAAAGGCAAATAGAAATAATAAATGCAGTTTCTGAAACATGGTTCTATTTTATTTCATTCACATCAAATCTGTGGAAGGGGATATTTAAGGGAAAGAATTCGTCATTTAAATTTTTCTCTTCAAATCTATGAGGTACACCTTGAATTTACTCTAAAATTTTTAGGAAGTTGGGGTCAGTAACATAAAGATTATGTATTATTTAATTATACAAAAAAACACAATTCATAAAATATTCTGCCTCTTAGAAAATACTCCAGGTATTTTACAAGGAACAATATAGTTAGAGTACCAAAAATATACACAACTGCACAAGCAATTAAAATCAGTAATAAAAATCAAACATAAAATCAGTGTACCATGCTAAAGGCCTTTTGAAATAAAAGAGCTTTAAACCTACAGAACATAAAAGGAGGCTAATTCAGTGGTTGTCCTCGATTGAAAAGAGAGGACGTTCCAGAGCCCTCGGCTAGAAGACAGAAGTTCTTGTGTCTGTGCCTGTAAGTTTCAGAATGAAAATTATCTTGCCCTGAAAGTTCACAAGTTCTTTAATATTTCTTTTCTTTTCAAGATAGTCTGCTTCAAGAATCATGTCACCAAAGGTATCTTAACTATGAGTATGAGGTTCAACTGTAAACATATAAAGATATCCTTTTTCTATCACCCTGTTAGCCTTTTAACTTTATGGAAAATAAAATAAAAAAATAAATCAGTTTACTTTTAACACCAATCAAGTTCCTTGAGAATGTAAAAATCTGGACACTTGTGGATGAAATGGAAAATAGAAGATAGTTTCGAGCAAACCGAAACTACCTCTTTCTAGGAATACAAAAGCAAATGAAAAAATTTTTCAATATGTGTGACTTTCTGACAGGGTGGGAAATGCATTCATCAAGAATGAACTAAAAGAAGTTCCAAATAAATTTGTTGCCAAAATTTTTAAATGCTGCTTTAAAACAGTAGACAGAGCTCCTACTTCTTAAACTTTATAAAAACCAAACTGCCAACTTCTTTATATGAACGGCCAAATGTTACTCTAGGACTCTGATCTTAGCATGAATTCACTGGATGAAGTATAAAATTCTTATTCCCTACAATAATGAACCCCAAGCTATCATAATTTAATGATGATAACCATAGCCTGGCATATGGTTGGGATATGAAAAATGGAAGAGAGATACTTTTGTCACCAAGAGCATACATTCATGTGAATTTCAAACACATATATCTTGCTGAGTATATTTTTAGTTTTCTAGCATCAATGTGTTTGAAGAAAAAACTTCACACTTCTTTTCCACCTAATCAGAGGAGGCTTTGTGAAATTTACAAGGATGGGAGAGAGAAAAGAACATTCACGGATATGAAAAAAAAGTTTTACTTTTCTTTTCCTTTTGCATTAGGAAAGAAGTTGAAAAAGACAAAAAGTGAGACGCTAGAAAGGATAGAGGAGTAGGGGTGCCTAGGTGGCTCAGTTGGTTGAGCGTCAGACTTTGGCTCAGGTCATGATCTCACGGTTAGTGAGTTCAAGTCCCACATCAGGCTCTGTGCTGATAGCTCAGAGCCTGGAACTGTCTCAGATTCTGTGTCTTCCTCTCTCTCTGCCCTCCCCCTCTCATGCTCTCATGCTCTCTCTCTCTCTCTCTCTCTCTCTCAAAAATAAACTCTAAAAAAATAAAAATTTTAAAAAAAGGGGTCAAACCAGTTTACCTGAAAAAGCAACTTAAGGTCCGAAAACAATTCTTGGCAGCTAACTTCTCCTGATCTAGCTCTAAGTGTACACGAGGCTTTTTGACAATAACCTAAAACTGACAGTTTCTGTCCACCATGTCAGAATCATATACTAGGCCTGAACAAAGAGCAGAGCATATTCTGTGCCAGCAACATAGGGTATATATCAGCAAAGGAAAGCATTATTCAACATATGTCTTCTTGGAAAATAATTGTATATAGAATATTTGTTTTATCTGAACCACTTTCTATCTTTGTCTTGATCCTAGAGGTAGAATAAATATTCAATATCATCTTTAAAATCCAATATCGTCAACTTGGCAAGTACCAGGTGATAATCATTTTGATCTAACAGATTTTCCCCACATCTTAGTTGCTTTCATATTTTAATGAGGAAAAAGAAAATACAACAAAATGATTACGTAATTTTTTTTGTCATCTTAGCATTAACTTTAACATGCTCAAATTTTATACCACAAATGATAAGTTGGTTTTATATTCCAAAAACAGCTTCGGTTCATTCTGGAATCTTTTGGTACATTAATATTTTAAGAGAGCTAACTCATATTCTTTAACTCTTTAAAATGTCACAGAGTCTGTATAATTTTTTAAATTAGTCTTTGAAAGCCTAACAGTTCATAAACTCACATTCAAGTATGTGCACATGTATTTCATTGTATACCAGTGTCATGATGAAACAGGAGTATTGGGCTAAGGGTGGTGACACCTAGCTTCTGCCATTAACTCTTGACTGCTGAGAAAATCAATATGGTGCTGAACCAGGCCATGGGTACTATTTTGGTAGCCTACAGATAAGAGAAACACCTCCTAGAATTTTCTATGCATACCTCCAAAACTACATTCAGTAGTTCTGCCTAATTAGTGCTTTAATTAATGCTCAGACATTTCACACTTCTCTGATTCAATTTCTTCAGTAAAGGAGCTAGAGAATCCCAAATCCTATGTTTTTCATGCTAGTAAATAGTCTCCTCTAGAGGTTTAGAAGCCATTAAAGATGCTTCATGTTCCCTTCCAATGCTATGATGTTGGGAATAATCAGTGCTAGGCTTAGATATAGCTCCAGCAATAGCATTTTTATGGTAGGATTTGGATAACTAGAAAGCCAAAGCTGGGAAAGAGTAAGCATCAAGAAATAGTCTAGCAACAGACTCCTAGCCATAGAGAACAAACCGATGGTTACCAGACAGGAGATGGGTAGGGGTGGGTGAAATAGGTGATGGGGATTAAGTAGTGCATGTGTCCTAATGAGCACCATGTGTTGTATGGAAGTGATGAATCACTATATTGTACACCTGAAACGAATATGATACTGTATGTCAACTAACTGGAATTCAAATAAAAATTAAAAAAAAAAAAACATCTTAGCTAGGGAAATTCGCAATGAAACAACATCGCCACAAAAACATTATTGTAAAAACAAAGAAACAGATAATAGACAATTTTAAAGGCAAAATAAGACATTAATTGACTTTTTGGTGTTTGCTTACTACTTCAGGCTTATATACTTTGTGATGAGGGTAATTTTATTCTTATGGAGTGTTTCTCAACCCTGAAGAGAGTTCATTATCAAAATCAGCTCAGAATTAGCTAACATTAGCAAACTCAGAGTGATTCCACAGAAAACATCTTGTGATAAAGTATCATGTTAAAAGTAAGGAAATGTTGGGGCGCCTGGGTGGCTCAGTCAGTTAAGCGTCCGACTTCAGCTCAGGTCACGATCTCGCGGTCCCTGAGTTCGAGCCCCGTGTCGGGCTCTGGGCTGATGGCTCAGAGCCTGGAGCCTGCTTCTGATTCTGTGTCTCCCTCTCTCTCTGCCCCTCCCCCATTCATGCTCTGTCTCTCTCTGTCTCAAAAATAAATAAACGTTAAAAAAAAATTAAAAAAAAAAAAGTAAGGAAATGTTTTGATGGGGCACCTGAGTGGCTCAGTCAGTTAAGCATCTGACACTTGATTTCAGCTCAGGGCATGATCTCAGTTTGTGAGTTCGAGGACTGCATCAGGCTCTGTATCGAGCACAGAGCCTGCTTGGGATTCTCTCTCTCTCCTCTATCTCTGTCCCTCCTCCCTCCCCTATTCACACTCTATCTCTCTCTCAAAATAAATAAAATAAACATTTAAAGAAATAAAATAAGGAAATGCTTTGAGTTATTTGGCAGCTTTTGGTGTATAACTGTATTTCTTAAACACATTGGTAATTTTCCATATTATGTGACACAAAACTATGAGATCTCAAGACAGTCTTTTGGCAATTGCTTGATTATAACTTAAGCTCTTTTCTGAAAAAAAAAAAAAAAAAGAAAAGGTTAATTATTGATTGACCTTCCCTTTAAAAGAGAATACAAATCTGATTCTTAAAGTTCTAAAGATGTATGTGTTCCCTCTCATCAGTTTCTGAAATATATGGTATAATTTAAGGAACATCTAAAGCAAAAGTTAGCATTAGAGAATTCAGTCTTACTTGGCAGAGCTCACTGAACACTAGATGACAACTGAAGCAATTAACTAATGCTTTCAACATTTCAAGCCAAAATTATTTAAAACCTAGATTTTCATACATAGTTCAAACAAGCAAATTTAGAGTTTGTAGATAAGCAAGAGAAAAACGTTGTTGCCCAGGCACATGTCCAAAAGAGAAGGGGAAGAAGAATGCCGACAATTCATAGAGAGTACCATGAAAGGGGGAACCAAGAAAAAGGAACTATTGGGAATCAAATTAACTACCCAGAATACATGAAAAGAAATCCTAGTGCGACAATGGACAAAGTATTCTAAAAAGCAGTTTTCTTTGTTAGAACAGGAAGTCAGAGGGATCACAGCAGATGGTCTTCAAGAAAAAAGTGGCTATGATTGGGATCACTTAGACTGTACAGTTACCAAAGTAAAGGACCACCCCCCCAACATCACTCCCCCCCCTCCTTAAAATGGATAAATACACTTAAAAAATTAGGAGCACCTGGGTGGCTCAGTCGGGTAAGAGTCTTGACTCTTGGTTTCAGCTCAGGTCATAATCTCATGGTTTTGTGAGATTGAGCCCTGCGTCAGGCTCCGTGGCTTATTGCTGATGTGAAGCTTGCTTGGGATTCTCTCTCTCCTTGTCTCTAAGCCCCTCCCCTGCTCTCTCTCCCCCCCCCTTTCTCTCTCTCTCAAAATAAATAAATGAACTTTAAAATAAAGTAAGAGATCTTAATGGTAACAGGAAGTTATGTACTATCTTTGACAAAGCAAAAAATTCAAAGGAAAACAAACTATACATTAAATTCATAGTTTGACTAGGAACCAAAGTAAAACACGGCATAATTTTGGCAATTGGTAGAATGTGAGGAAAGAGAATGAATTTTATCATGACATTTTAAATAATCTCTTCCAGCAACACTGAGTTAGTGGCATAGGAAAATATTTTGTTGGCAACGTATAAGTAATGTCCTATCAGTAGAAACAGGGTTTAGGGCAGAGTTGGACCCAAAAGTAGAAATTCCAAATTTCTCATTTCATAATGCTGAAGTTCAAGAGACAATCCAATATCCATTGACTTAAAAAAATCAAGAGCTAATTATTCTAGTTATGGAACAGAAATAAAAATTAGTAATTAGGAAACAGGGGGAGAGAGGGCATACCTGGCTCAGTTGGAAGAGCATGTGACTCTTGATCTCAGAGTCCTGAGTTTAAGCCTCACCCTGGGTATACAGATTACTTAAATAAATAAATAAACTTTAAACAAATACTGGGAGAAGAAGAAAGGAATAGAGGGGGTATTATATCATCTCCATGATAGTGAGAAGATACTAGATTTTATCCAAATTATTGAGTGAAGAAACAGCTGTATGAAAATAGTATGTAGTGTTTTCAGAGTAACTGCCTGAAATATGAACAGAAAAGGGTAAAAGAAATTACTTCTGTGGTGAACAAGTGGGAATTGGAAAGGGATGAGAGAATTTCACTTTAATTTCATGTTATGTGTTGTCTAAATTATTTCAAATACATGTAACATTTTATAAGGTAAAATTTAAAAATTTAAATTAAAAAATATGTCTCTGTGTAACATTATCTCAGTCCTCATAGAACCTTTCCTTTAGTTCAAGCGATGCCCTTGGTCATACAGATGGCCATAACCTAGAATCATTTTTGTGGACTCACAGTTCCTGTTTGTAAAACTGTAGTTGATTTTATTAGCCCATATGATAGTCACTGTACTGAGACCTTTGAGATATATTCCTGCTTGAGTGCAGTGTCACAAAAATGTATTTGTGTCTGCAGATACATTGTGTTTTTTGTTTTGTCATAAAATAAAAACTGTGAGTCTTTTAGCTGTCAGGAAACTTAAAATCAAGGCATTGCTCGTCAATTCACCTAGTTAAATTAGGTAGTTATCAGTTCACCTAGGTGTCTAAACTTTTAAATCATCTTTATTCTGCTCTTTAGGCATTTTGAAAGCTCCCTCAAATACCTGAATTAGTAAAAATGTTACTGATGCTAAATATATGAAAAGATATTAGCTCTATTACTCTAGCTGAGCTTTGCTCCAATCAGAGTTGTGCCCACATTTTTCACTAAAATGTTTTAAATGACCTGGTCATACCAATTATATATCATGTATTTATATCCCTAACTCTAGTGAGTGCCATGTATGTAGCGGGTGCCCATGAAATGTTTCCAGGTTGGACTAATTTAATCATGGTACCACAGGTTTTCAATTTATGAGCAGCAGTAAAAATATTTCCCAAGTTATATACAAACAAAAAGAAAGTGTTTTACCTCTTAGTTACTTTTATATGTGCTAATAAAACTCTCCTAAAAGAAACAAAGCAAGTATAAAAGACTAACTTGTGATTCATAAACACAGTAATATTGTAGTTACCTCTCACTGAATCACTCTAAATGCAATTTTACCTCCAGAAGTGAATATTTAATATGAGAAACAACAATGAAAAATGCTTCTGAGATAATCCATCATGAATGATATATAGTAGTGAGATGTCTTTTTCTCTACAAACTCCTGCCTTTAACAAATATCTGAACCTAAATAGGGATGGGATGGAAAAAACCCCAAAGCTCTGATATTCTTTTGAGAGAAATCACATCCTACACCTTTAATTTAGAGCCCAATCTGTTAAAACACACAGTGGCCTCACACACAGAAGTTTGCAAGCAAGGGTCATTGAGCAGTGATGATTTTCTGCTGCACCACAGTCCTGGAAAGTACTTTGAAAAATAACGTTGTGCCATTAATTCACAGTGAAGTATCAGCGTTTCATCACTCAGATGCTTCCTTTTTCTCAGAGGTTGGCAAACCAATGCCACTTAACAAGGTGAAAAGGTGATGCTACCAAAAGAGCTGTTCCTTTGCAGAAGTACAAGGGAACACCAGTCCATGGTGTGACATGGAGGCCATAGACTGGCTTATCTGTCCTCGAATTTTACTCCCACCAGCTTGAAACGAAATGTAAATTTCCCATTTTAGTTAGTCCTTCAGGTCATGGCATCATCAGCAAAAGACTAAAGTTAACATGATAGTAGCTTACCCAAGATATTACATTCAACTATTGGCAGCATTGACATAAATACTTGTATTATAAAATATATACAAACTAGTAGACATTAAAAATAAGAAAGAGGATAGGGGTATTTCCCTGGAGTGTAAGACTCAGGATAAGCCAAGAGTAGAGGGAAGACCCAGGGATGATGCAGAATGGAGAACCCATGAGCCACCTGGAGAAGCAGGAGATACTGGAAAGAAAGAGTAGGGCCAAAAAGGAATGGGAAAGTAGCTCACTAGGTAATACCATAGATTTTTCCGTGGCCTCTCACGCATACTGAAACTTTAAAAAAATGGTAAATTAAAGCTAAAATCAATCACAAAACAGTAGATTTTGATTATGTACATTATTGTAAGGCAGGAAGATAAATCAAAATCATTTGTTAGCAATAACCATTTACTTGTCCTTGAAGAAGTACTTGTTGACCAGAACAGGGCAACCTCTTGAGAGAAGAGTAATACAGAATGACCAGTTCTGGGTAAAATCCTTAGGAAAATTAAACCCAAAAGTGGTTCGACAAAAGGACACTTAATTATGAGTAGGATATCAGTAATGATTCTCAATGTTCACTTCATGCTAGCATCACCTGGAAAGTTTTAAATAATAATGAATCCTCAGACTCAGCACTTACCAGAGATTCTAATTTAACTAATCTGAAATGGGTCCCAGACATCGACATTTTTAAAGGTCCCTCTGTGTAACGAGAGTAGCAAATAACGGTTGAAACCAGTATGTAAGCTTGAGGGTTTTAGAAGGTTTAGAAGCTATTGCTTCAGGTCTCTGCTTGTGTATAGTACTTGTTTCTTCTAATTTCTGTTCACCATTGAACTGTCGAAGTCATCACCATAATACAGATCTGCGTATTAACAGTGGTGCTCTAGAATAGCCTTCCTGTTGTGTGGTGGACCCAGATTTACCGAATTTGTCAAGGGACAAGTAATTGAACTCTAAATGCTACACTTGTGGTTGGGATTCTCATGAGTTTATAAAGTGTGTTGACCACAAAAACAGTCTGGTGTTAAGAAGTCTTAGCTTTTCTGGGGCCCCTGGGTGACCCAGTTGGCTAAGCATCTGACTTGGCTCAGGTCATGATCTTGTGGTTTGTGAAATTGAGCCCCACATCAGGCTCTGTGCTGACAGCTCAAAGCCTTGAGACTGCTTCATATTCTATGTCTCCCTCTCTCTCTGCCCCTCCCCTGCTTGCTATCTCTCTCTCTGCCCCTCCCCTGCTCACTATCTCTCTCTCTCTCTCTCTCTCGCTCTCTCTCTCTCTCTCTCTCAAAAATAAATATTTAAAAAAAAAGAAATCTTACCTTTTCAAATTGTTGACTGTTGGGGAAGCATGAGAGTTTACTTACAAAGGGGAATGAGAAAATGTTTGAGGGTGGTGGATATGTTCACTATCTTGATGGTGGTGATGGTTTCACAGGTGTGTATAGATATGTCAGAACCTAACAATTGTATACCTTAAATGCCTGCCCTTTATTGAATGTCAATTACAACTTAATAAAGTTAAAAATATACAAACTCTTGGCTTTTTATATCTTTCAAGTCTGTTATTTTTTATATAAAAATTCTAAAAAAAACATTAATTTTGTATCTTCAAATCACTTATTCTAAGTGCCTTTAAATATGTAGAAACTTGAAATAAAAAATGATATGAACTATCCCAACCCAACAGCATCCTCCCTACTAACCTATAATGGTCCCTGAAATCCCTTTCAGTAGTTGAAGCTAAAACCATAAATGGTAGATGGGAATTGTGATGTCCTCATATCAGTCGCTACGTAAGCACCACAGATTCAAACCCATCTCCCAAAGAGAGAAGGACTCATACACAAAATCAGTGAATATAAGACTGAAGGAGAGAAAATGAGGAGCAAGGAAGCCACCCAGTTTGTACCCAGAAAGTCTGGACACCTGAAGACCAGTCAGGGTGAAGGTGCTATGAGGGCAGGGTCTCCAAATGAAAGTTGTCGTCATCAGAGAGCGATATGTGCCATAAAGAGCATCATATGCAAGCTAATCTTTATTGGTTTTGCTGGCATTGCTAAAACATCTATTCTTTAAGAGAACTTATAAAAACAGTCCTTAAATAATCAATGTCCTTGTGATTGTTCAAGAAGACTCTTTACTTACTGATGTTCACCAAATTCATTATTCTCATTAAATATAGAAAGTGGAAGATAAGATTGTTGTCACTTTGATAAAGATCGACTAAGTCCTACTAAATTTTATATGTACATAGTTAAGGAGGCAGATACTAGGATGTGTGGTCTCAAAATTCCCACATTAACATCAGAGTAAAAACCTCACATAACAAAGAATTTCTAACTTAGTAAAACCCCACAGGTGAATCCATGGTAAAAACAGTGAAAAACAGACACTGAGTTTAAAATGAAGAAAACCTATGAAACTTGTAGCTTCCAATTAATACCCCAAAATACAGAGTTTCTGTTACTATTGCCTTTTAATCTTTTTAAGATTCATAAACTAAAAAAATATGTCTTCCAAGATAATGAAATTCTAGGCCATATTGTGAAAATAGTAATAGTTTAGTAGAAATACCACAAGGCTGAAGTTATATCATTTTTCATTAATAAGCCAAAATCAGCTCCTGTGTTAGTCTAATGAGTTGTCTACCATTACAAAGTAGTTTATGGTCCATTCCAGAAACATTCTGCAGGACTATCTGGTATAAAGAATATCCATTTATAATCATTGCACTAGAGTAAAAGGAAACACTTAATCTTGGAAGAAAAACTGCTGTCACTCTCGTAGTTTCCTAGTGGCTTTCCCAGAGTAAAGGCTGTAATGGAGATTTTTATTATTGTTCTTAATTAGACTAAGCAGTTCTGGGGATATGATCTCTTGCGATTCAGATTAATTTATTGAGAATCATGACAGTATTCCAAAAACAAAGAAAAACAACAACAACAACAACTACACGACAACCCAGCAGAGGGAATACATACACTGAAAAGAACACTCGTTTTTAAAATGCTGAGCCTATTCAGTTATGGGAATTTATTTACAACATTTACTTTGTGTCTTTTTAAAAATTTAGACATTTCCAAGGCCAGGTTTTTGGCAACATTTTGCTTAGGGAACCCACAGGGACAAATCATTTTTTTTTTTGCCCTTTCCAGAGAGTGCCTACTATTACTCAATATTCTCTCACCCCTCTCCCTTACCTCATTAAAATGTATCTCTCCTATATTTCACACCTCTGGATCTGTGTGGGATAATTTGACTATTTTTTTTTTCTGGTTTGACTTAAGGTATAGCTGACAATGTATGAAGCCTACCGGAAAACAGTTTTTGCATTTCAACAGGGATCATAAATTCCTCTGCCAAAAGTAGTAAAGAATGATGGGAATTTTACACATAATGAAAGGTTCTAGAGGTCTCTAAAGATCTCTTTGAACAAAATGGCTTTTTCCATTGTTCTCCAACAGGACCTCAGAGGCACTCTGAGGCAGACTTACTGCAATTCAGATGAGTTACAGGTAATAAGTGCTCCATGAGCATCCATTTAATGAAATGAAGCATTGTTGGACTAAATGAAAGAAAGAGAAGAAAAGAGCTCAAGACCTCATCCCATTGAAAATATATATGAGGCTGGAGGACAAAGTGTGAGTTAGGATCAGAGAAGTAGGAAGAGAGCCGAGGTACAATAAATTGCAGAATCCAGTGGGGAGAGAATTTCAGAGAGAATTGGGATTATGGACAAGGTAAAATCATACAGCTCTAGAAAGCAAGGAAATGAGGAGTAAAAAGTGATATTGACTGGTTTTTAGGAGCTCATTTTAATCTCCAAGAGAGAATATTTTCTTTTGGTAATGTGATGGGAGCACATAAAAGATTGTAAACAATTGAAGAATTAGAGAAAAGTAGGAAAACAACAATAATAGAGACAAAGTACTCTTATGAGGGGTTTGGCTTAAAAGAATGAGAAAGAGAAAGGAATAAACATGTCAAGTATTGACAGGATCAAGAGAAAGAGTATTTCTGCAGACAGAAGAGAAACTGAGAATGTTTACACTCCAGAATAAAGAAGCAAGTTGAGTGGGAGAGACAGTAACTGTGAAAATAAGGAAATCAAAGCAGATCTAAAGAAGGTTAGAAATAGAGGGTTAGGTTTAGAAACCAGAGAGTGAACTACATAATTTAAAGAAATAAATGTGGAAAAAATCATGCATTGAAACTTAAATGTGAGAGAAGGAAGAAGTGAATGTCTAATCCATAAAGCCAAAGTTGAGATCATTCTCATGGTTTGGAATGGAGCTGGAAGACTGAGCAGAAATTAAAATCGTTGGGAAGAGATATCAATATACACAAAGAAAACATAGTTCCTTTGAAGAAGAGCTATAAAGTATAACGAAAATGCAAACACAAATTTTAAGACTTGAAAAAAAGAAATGTGAAAGTAAAGAAATGAAGTGTAAAGGTAAATAAAGTAATGAATCTACATGCCAGGTTTTTTCATATTGAAATTTTATGTATTCTAATCACTAAATTTAGGGGCCTGAGGCTGTGTTTCACAGATAAAATCAATAGAGGTAATGTGTTCTAAGCCCATCTGTAAATGAGTGGACAAGGGGCAAGGAACCATTACCCTTCTTTGTGCATGGTTTCTATACAGTAACACTTGTAAGTCTAGCTGGAACTTGGGTGTGTGCATGTAGCAGGCATGCATGTGAGTGTGTGTGTGTGTGTGTGTGTGTGTGTGTGTGTGTGTTATACCAGCAAAAGACTGAAAGGGAAATTTACATTTTCAGTTAAGCACACTAATCCAACATTGGGAAGTTTGGTTGGTTGGAAGTAAAGGTGAAGGAAGAATTCCAATAGGGTTTTGGATTGAAGCATTTAGGAAGAGCTCTGTACTGACTTCTAATTGCTGAAAAGGGGAGAGGAAAAGAAGAAAGATTTAATTTCTTGGCTCTGAGATCTACTCAGGACAAGGTCAAAGAAAAAAAATTGCTAAGGGACTCTCTTAAAGGAATAAGGGAATTAAATCACCCCTGCTGCTCGAAAACAACAGAAGCCACTTGCCACTGAAACATCAGTGAAAATACAATGCTTTGTGAAGTCTTCAGACAGTAGCAAGTTAAGACAGATGCATTCCATCACAGTACATGGACTATTCAGTATAGGCTTGGCATGCTTACTGCCCAACACTGCTTACCAAGAATACTGGTAAGTCAGGAGGAATTCAGAAGCCCGGGGAGATATGTAAACTAGGAATCAAATGAGAATGGCACAGAAATAATTGTTTCTAAAGCATATACTGGGAAAATGAATTTATTATACACATTCAGGATGGTGGACTGGTAAAATATATTGTCTTCACTTAGAATGCTGTGACTATGGATATTCTTGAAGTCTTCATCAGAAGCAATTTGATATCTTTCATTCATACTGCCTGACTTGGATCTCAACCAAGAAGTATCATCTACTGGTTGATGACTCCCATTTCCCCTCTATTTCTGGTGTTTTCACCTTTGCAGCCTTTTATTTCCAGCTGCACTACAGGACGTATTTTCTTGGTTACCATCTCACACAACATATCATTGGCTTTATTCTCACCTCCCATCCTAAATTTCCCACTTTATTTTTTCTGGTTCAAATTTCCCAGGCTTCAGAAGACTTTCAGAACAAATTTAAATGATTATTAACATTCAAATTTCACTTTACACCTACAAAAATAGAATTTCATATCAGTTGAGAGTTTCTCCAATTCCTCTAAACATTTCTAGGAATCTCCAGAAGCGTCTCATGTCTCTGAACCTCTCACAGTGCCAGAGTGGCATGCATAGATAGAATGGACGCTTTTTCCCTGCTCTATTCCATACCAAGAAAAATAAACATGCTTCATGGGTGTCTTAAATGACAAGACGTCCTCCCAAATCAGTCCCTAGACTCTCTATTTTAATGGGTCAGACTTAATCCTTGAGCTGGTCCAAGGATCCTGTGCCACACCACCCTATCGTTGCCTCAATATCATGCACCTCCCCGCAGTTCCCCAGGCAGAAATTTTTCTCCTCCCAACAGGTAAAATTGGGCAAAAACTTGCCTGAGAAAGTGACTAGAGCCAAGCCTCCATGTGACTGATGTTCAATTTAGGCACGGCTGGATTTACACAGCTCTATGTCATTGACACTCAGGCTCTCATTCTCCCAAGCTACAAAACTGGATGCCCCTTTCCAGATAGTTTCTTCTTCTATTCCACATACTGAACCCATCCAAATCTCATTAATTCTTCATTTTCTTTATGTCTGAGGTTAACTGGTTTTTATGCAGGAGCTAGCTCATACAGGCTTGCCAGAGCCAATTGTTTTCAGGAATTTGGTGAATCAGCTGATCTTACATTACTAGCTTGAATTTATACCACAGAAAGTGTCAGCTTACCAAATTAGGGCATTTTCCCCTAGAGTCAACTGTTAAATATTTACCAGCACACCACTAGATAAATCCACTATTTTCATACAGAATGGTACAATTTATTAACACCCAGATTTCCAGAGTAACCTCTCAGCCGTTTTCCTTGCCTGCTTTCCATTTCACATTAGCTCATTCAAATCACATCACTGAATATTTAAAGGTTTACATTAGTTCGACTGCTAAGGGATCAAATGAAATGTGAAGTCTCCCAATATATTGCTGCCAATTGTCGAAAATGGGTTGCATGAAATAATCAATAAAATGCACTTAGCACAATACTTTGGGCCATACAAACCATTCAGTAAATATTGGTTGTCAGTATTATTTTTATTGGCACTAATCTGATATGCAATATGTTTATCTCCACTAGCATTAAGAAAACCTCCCTATTATTCTTCAGTACACCAAAGTTGTTCTTATCTCTAAAAGTTTATTCCTTACCTGACATGTTCTCCCATTCTCCTTTCCCTTAACAAACATTTTCAGATGCAGAACAAACTATCTTTCTCAGGAGCATATTCTGAATAACCCCAGACTACAACTATCCCTTCTAAATTCCTTTAGGACTTTATTCTTACCAGTATTTAGCACTTAGGAATACAATGCCACTAACATTGCTCTGGGTTCTTATTCTTGAAATGTATATTTGTGTTCCATGATAAAGTATGAGTTCTTCAAGAGCAAGAAGCATAATTTCAACTTTTGAGGACAAATTCACATAAATATTTTGATACCAGTGGTCGTCATCTGTTCTCAGCCACTCTCAACTTAATATTGTTAGTGAGTGTAGATGTGTACAGGAAGCCCTCTCAGTGAAGACAAAATTAATCAAACAATTCCATGACTGTTGAGATTCCAATGATCCACTCTAGTTTTCACATGGGAGAAAATAGCATTCTAAGGCAGAAAATTTACCTCCTTCCAAGCTGTGACCCCTGTGATACATCCTTATTTGCCTTCAACTCTAAGAACAAATTAAAAACAATTAAAATATGAAGCCATTTTCATTTATTTTTATTACTTCATAATTCCAGCCATTTATAACTCATTTAAGCTTTGCCCATAAATTTCAAAATTATGTGGCAATAAAAGTAATTAAAAGACAGAAGTTAAAACAATGCCAATGGCAAATCCTTTCCAAACTTAATATGAACACTGCCAGCAGAGAGGATGTCCAAACTCAAAAGGGGTGAGATGCATCTTACATTGAGATTTCAATGTCATGAATATTCAGTCAGAGTCCATCCCCAGTAAGATAGTAAGGGAATTTGCTTTCCAAGGCTAAAAACCTCACGTGACCAAAAAGGCCTTGATCCATCACAGTAGGAAAGCTAAGCACACTGATCAGCTACATGTCTATTCTGAGTACATTCATTCCCCTGGGGTCTTTTCAGGATTAAATACTGAATCCATCAATATGTCCTCTATGCAAACCCAGATGAGAAGAGGTTTATGGAAATTGTAAGGTCCAAGATGGAGGTGATGGTGCAACTCACCAACCCTCCTAAAAATAAAAGATACAATTTAGACCTTTGTTAGCTTAGAGGAGGGAGGGAAAAAATTCTTCTCCAAAGGTACATCATTTCCACTGCGTTTATATGTAAGGGTGATCAGGGAGCAGAGTGTGTGTGCCTATATGTGCAAGCGTTTATTTCATTAATGGACTAGCTGATGTGCCATTAATGCATTCTTTGAGTTGCAAGTAACCAGACATAAAGATTCAATAAGTTAACATCAGCACTGTTTGAAAAATACAATGACTTCATGGCTTCAAATCATTCTCCTTGGATCAGAATTATTCTTTGGTGTTAAAGTACTACTTACAAAAATCATCTGCTAAAATTCATATCTAAGCCAAGATGAGGCAGGTATTGGGAAAGACACCCTTCCCCCCATGTATTAATAACAAACAATAACTGCAACAAAGGTTTTTTATCACACCAGGGAAATCAGAATGTATTTATGCAGAATCTTGATGTTCTTGTGATTTCATCAATGCCTACAATCTTAGCTAATAGCAATAGATGTGTTTTTGGAAATAATATTTTCTTAGATTATTTTCCATAATCATTATTAATGGAGAGAATGCTTTTTTAATAACAAAGTAGTTATTAATCACAAGCACCACATTGGTTTCAATGACATTGATACCACTAATACCATCCCATGGTAAGATGAAATCAGCAGTTAAGTGTAGCACCTTAAATGTAACAAAAATGGCTGATTTTAAAAATTCTAGTGGAAAGTGAAAAACATCATTTGACTTGCATTTATGTCTGGTGATGTAGCAGGAGAACATCAATAAACACAATTCTTTAGTTAATTAAATTGAATTCTCTTGTCCGAATTCCTAGAACAAAGGTCCTTCTAAGTAAGAAGTCAAAAGTGTTCTTTCAGGCAATCTCCATTGCGTAGTTTGCAGTTGCGTGCTTTCAGCCACAAAATTTGCAGACTAAGAGTGACAGGGCAATTGAATTTTCATGGATTGGATTAGTGCTGATTCCAAAGAAGGGACAGTTTACTCCCAATGTTGCAATCTATGATAATGAAATGAAATATTTAAATTAAATCTCAGGTTGAGTACAGCTTCCCTGCAAGATGGCCCTGGCAGCTGTTTCCGAATTTCTCAATACAGTACATCACCCTCTACATAAATTGCACGTTTATGCAAATGAAGCAGCAAAAAAAGCAAGAAGACTGAGTACAAATTACTTCTTTTCCAATCTGAAGCATTGATTCAAGCCACCATAAGAAGAAAAGTACTATGCAGTATTTACTTCAAGGCATCAGCTTTTAGAAAAGAATGCCTATATTATTTTTTCAAGAAGGAACTAATGAAGAAGAAGAAAATGAAGAAAGAAAGAAAGAAACAATCGCAATGAAGACTTTTCTTAAAAGTAGCTCAGTCTTCCGTGTATCTCATTCAAATGTAGCAAGAAACTGAAGGCAGAAGCCTGTTATCAGAGAAAAAGCTAAAATTGCATTTTAACATCCTTAGATTCAATCTATATCTTTTCTTCTTTTCTGCTCTTTTTATTCATGGACTCTTTACAACTTCACTCAAAATATGTTACCCAATCACCAACTCCACAAACAGAACTTTTCAAAGCCTTACAACTGCACTGAGGAAGTAATTCTAAAAATTCAATACAGTGATGAGGAGATACATCCTTTGCGTAAAACTCTATTAGCTAGTGATGGTGCTGGAGGGTGAGACAGAATTAGGGTTTTACTTCTTGTACTGATAGCTAGAGTTTTCAGGGAAAAAAAACTTTTACTGCCAAAAAGAATAAAAGGCAAAACAATTTAAATTTGTGTATAGATAAAAGTTATACATGTACAAGAGCAAATTTTCAAAAGCTAGAAAAAGGTGAGGAACTTTCTCAGTTTATACACATCACCATGCAACGTTTCAGTCCATATTTTGCTACTATCACTGCAGTTGCCATTATTTTTGAGTATCTGTACCAATTTCTCACTTAACCCAGACAATCAAGAGTTCATTCAATGAGCATTTATTAAGTGCCCACCCTATGCTGCCATCATGGTCCATGATCTAGAGGGGAGATAGCCTTTAACACAGACATATATAAGCCCAAACGGTATGCAATATTTGTTTCATGCACAGGGCACCTTTGACAAAGAGTAGAGAACAAATAAATGAATTTATACATTTGTGTTACAGCTGATTTCAGAGTAGCTAATTTTTACAACAACTCCATATTCTCAACACTAAATAAAATTATAGTTAAAAATGTTTAAACAGAAGGTACTGTTTTGACAAAGGAACAATGTCAAAATTCCCCCACTGTATCCATCTAAGGCATTAGGCATGCAGTATGACTGATGCTAACACTGCTCATAAAACAATGTTATACCTATATCAAACAGGCAGTAATCTCTTGGTTTTGGGGAAAAAATCCAACAATATATGCCATTTGTATATTTTTTAAAACTCTTACAAATATAGAAGTGAGACTGTTTGCTTTTCTTTATGCCATAATTGCCAATAACTTCTACCACTGGTGTGGCTCAATTTTAATACTCAATGAAAATTATACACATATACAGCTTATATACATATATGTAATTATATCAGGTTTATAAACAATGTCTTCTTAAATTTAAGGTAGGAACATAGAATATATGCAAGTGTTTCCATGCAGAATTTGGCAGGCACACTACCCTGAAATGTATTTTGTTACTTAAAGGAATAAAATGGTCAGTCAGATTTATGCCACACAATTAATAGAATTTCTTTCCAATTCAAGCTTCAGAGGCCATGGAGAAATTATACTAATTTCATTTCTTGCAAAAATTCTTCTAAATTGTAAATCCAAATGCCACTTATAAGGAAGTTTTATTCTAGATTTAAACTGCTCAAGACAAGCCATTACAAAAGTAATAGCCAATGTGCAGAAAAAAATTTTTTTCTCCTAAAATCATTAGAAACTATTTACAACTAGATTTTAATTCACAATTTTAAATATATACATTCAAACTTAGCAAGGAATACACTGATAGTTTGAAATATTTCTAAGAAAATATATAATTTTCCTCTTACAACTTTATTTTGTTTAATGTTTATTGAGTTTTGAGAGAGAGAGAGAGAGAGAGAGAGAGAGAGAGAGAGAGCGCAAGCTGGGGAGGGGCAGAGACAGAATCTGAAGCAGGTTTCGGGCTCTGAGCTGTCAGTACAGAGCCTGACACAGGGCTCGAACTCACTGACTATGAGATCATGACCTGAGCCGAATTCAGATACTTAACCAACTGAGTCACCCAGGCGTCCCTATAATATTCTTCTTAAAGTTTCCAAATGTCAGGGATATGTTTGTTCTTTCATTATTAATTAAGTCAAAGGAATACATCCTGTTTAAGATATGGCCCTGATCATGGAGGACAAGGAAAGACTGAGGAATTTTTACACAGTGGACGAAATGAAATAGATTTGAAGTGAATGCAATGTGGGATGCTTGATTGGGTTCTACAACAGAAAAAAAAAAGATTAATGGAAAATTGTTGGGATTCAAATATCACTTGTAGTTTAGTTAAAGCATTATGCCAATATTAATTTCCTATTTTTTAAGTGTATTTATTTATTTTGAGAGAGAGGGAGAGAGAATCCAAAGCAGGTTCCGGGCTGTCAGCACAGAGCCCGATGAGGTGCTTGATCTCATCAATTGTGAGATCCTGACCTGAGCCAAAACCAAGAGTGGATGGCTTAACCAAATGAGCCACCTAGTTTCCCCTAATTTCCTGGTTTTGATCACTGTACTATGTCTATGTAACATGATAATATTAGGGGAAGCTATGTGAAGGCACACAGGAATCCTTCATCCTATTTTTGCAAATTTTCTGTAAGTCTAAAATTATTTCAAATTAAAAGTGTAAAACAAATCCTGAGTGGAAATGTTCTTTGTTTTCTTACGCTATTGGGTAGTTTGTAGCTATAAATTATATATATATATATATATATATATATATATATACATATATATACACACACACACATATATATAATAATAAATATATATGTATATATATACACACACATAATTATGGGAATATATATATATGTATATATATGGGAATATATATATGTATTGTGTATATATATATATATATATATATACACACAATATGGGAAGATCTTGTGATAATAAGAAAAATAATTCCTCACCACCTTCAGAACACTTATTTGATGGCATCATTTGCATGAGTAAAAATACAGTTTTTATCTTCTTAAGGGAAATGCTTAAAAATTCAGTAATTAATGACTTCCAAAAACTGTAATAATAATGACAATGATTGAAACTACCTCATTGCAAGCTGCATCCTCTGCATTATTATGGTAAGCTATAATTATCATGTTTTTTCTCCAGAGTCATTTTTGATTCTAACATTCTAGGTAAAAACTGCTTTTACAGATTGCATCCCACAGTGTTCTTTGGGACCTTGTCATAACACCATAAACTATAACAGAAATCAGGAAATGTGGTCTAAAGGGGTCTCACCCAAGAGTGTTTGCTAAAGAAATGACTAATGGATTTCAGCATGAAGCAGTTTCATCTATGTTTATCCCAAGAGCATTAGGCCTGAGGGCTGTGTTATTGGGAAGTTCAAGTTTCATCCACTTTCATCATGAAAAGATTGCAAAGGCCATGATTATGGCCTATCTTCAGATCCCTAAATTTTAACTTCCCCAAATTATCCTTGGTCAGGCAACATGCTTATCCTCAAAGGAATGAGACCTAATTCTAAGAAACAGGATTACCCTTACTTTAAAAAGTAAGCAACTTTGTTATTTTGAGGTCACCATGTATATCACTCCTTCCCGAAGTCAACTCTCTTTCTGGCCTTTCCGTGACATAAATTCTACCTTTTTGGACACTCATTGGGTTTAAATTTTCTGATAGCAGCAGGCTCAAAGGAAAGGCAAACATATTTACAAGGGCACCCATATGTATAATCATCCCCTATTAGACAAACTAAAAACAGACAAATTGGCTAGTTTTTAACTCAAGAGAGAAAGAGAACTAGTGTAGGATAGAGAGAACTTGAGAATTCAAAAATATAAGCTACTGTCTGGAGAGGAGGGTAAGGAGTAGGAGACTCAGGACCTGGGGTAGAGGGAAAAGTGGCTGAGGCACTAACACAAATTTTCATAATTGGCTGGAGGAGTGCCTTGTAAGACACCATCTCAAAGGTGATGATGGTGCCCCTCTGAAGGCAGTCAGGATGCCAGCACACTGTGCTGTGCAGAGAGGAGAAAACACATTCACAGCTGTGAAGCTGTATTGTTACAGAGCTCAATCAATGCAAATCACAAGACGCTACTTAAAATATTTACTTGGAGGTCTGAGCTCAAACAAAATGAATGCCAAGGAACACTGTCATAAAATCAATCACTGCAGAATAATAGCTATTGTTGAAGGGAAAAAATAGTTTTCAAGTTGTTTTGAAACCACAAAATATTATATTGAAGTTTACAATACAGCATGTTTATTGCCAAGGTAATCCCCCCACCCCCTCTGGAATAATAGGATTGGGCAAAAATACAATGTTAGAAGAAGAAAAAAAAAAAAGCAAAGAAATTATACAGTTGAACTACTGCATACTTTATTCCAATCCTTTTAAGGCTGTGGGTCATACAGGCAAACTAAATACCTCCAGCCTCTTGAAAGCATCCTCCCCTACACTTTGGCAGCCCCTCCAAGAGAATTCTTATCAGTCTTAGTGCCACTGAATGTATCTCCAGCTGGCTTTCCAATTTCTTGAAACTATTTGGAAGAAACCATTACATCTTCTGAGATCGAAATTTTTAATTGGCATAAACAAAATTATCATATGATTTCAACACTTCCTCTTTCCACGGTGTTTCTTCCAAAACTATTTAACTAATTATCCTTTTAAGGATTTGGCCCAAACACAATCACAGTTTCTTTGTTGAAACAATTTCTCACCTTTAAAAAAATACACTGGCAGGAGCTGCTTGGTTTTTATTTTATTATATTTTATTTGTATTGGCTTTTTTTTCCTGTGGGTAAACCATGAAACTCCTGTAGAGTCAAACCCAGTCCTATGTATCTATCAGATTGAATCCAGGGTCCCCATCACTGCGGGCAGGACTGGCTTCGTGGGATATGTGACCTGTGCATCACACATGGCTTCAGGCTCAGAAGTGCCCTGTGTTTGATTTAAGGCTCTGCTGTCACCATCTGAAAATTCCTAAATTTTGAGCAGAGGCCCTGCCTTTTTCTTTCTGCATCAGGTCCTGCAAATTATATACCTGGCTTCAGGTAACACCTTAACAAATCCTAGCCAGAAGACCCTACTTCGTGGCCCATCTAAGTAGCCAGAATTCCTACCAGGTTTGGCCAGATCCTGAAGACATTCAACCTCCTAGAGAGTGATTCTTCAGAAAGTTTCTACAGATTTGCTTCTTAGCTGGAGCCAACTTTCAAAGGACCAGGTAAGCGATGGGAGGAGGATGAAGAAGTGTGTATAGGGAGGAATCTTAGAAAATGTTTTGTGAGCTTTTTTTAAGTAGGACACAGCATTTTGGGGGGTCTCTAAGTAGCAGGCCTGCATTAAGCTAGAACTGCTAGTGTCAGGTATCTCAAAGGCAACATGGCCCTCCTGTACCTGAGCACGTGGTAGTTGGCCAGCTATGGTAGCCCCGGTGAAGGATAGCTAGCTTGCCCCCCTCCCCTTACTGATGGTGAGGCCTCCATTCAGAAGAGTAGATGGTCGGCGCATGTGCAATATGGTCCAGGACCTGCTCCAGGCAGAAAGAAGAAGGAGCCCTTTCAAAGTATACTGCATGCAGCTGGGTTCCAAACACTTGAGCATCAGCCAGGATCACCAACCTGCTACCCAGTAATCACTGCTGCCTGCATCCACTGATGACAATGGCAGGACAGAGAGGAGGTTTCCTTCTCTTTCTGAAGGAAGAATGCATACCTCTTGCTGATAGGGTTCTCAAGTTTAACCAATGGAGGCTTCCCTTAGCCTGAGCCCCCAGGTGTTTCCTTTTTTTTATCTTTTTTTTAATGTTTATTCATTTTTGAGAGAGAGAAAGAAAGCATGAGCGGGGGAGGGGCAGAGAGAGAGGGAGATAGAGGATCTGAAGCAGGCTGTGCACTGACAGCAGAGAACCCAATGTGGGGCTCAAACCCTCAAACCTTGAGATCATGACCTAAGCCAAGATTGGATACTTAACCGACTGAGCCAGCCAGGGGCCCGCCCCCAGGTGTTTCTTATTCCTGAGAAAGCCATTTTGTGAGGAGATTGTGCTAGTCACTTCATTCACAACATTATCATATTCTCATCTCCAATGAAGAACTTTCGCCCTCTGTGTGTACCCAGGTGCTCAGGGAAAGGAGGACCTTATTTCCTTTGGAATATCCAACAATGATAGTTCTAGCTTAATACAGAACCATATGTGGAAGCACCACCAAATTCTGGGAGTGGGCTCTATGAGTGACAGCACCACTTCCCCTGAATATGAACCATGTTATATTTAGAAATAGAGCAAGGGGATAGGCCTGGCTACAAGAAAAGCTAACTTCCACACTTTAAAAGGGAATGGGATGAATCTGGGAAGAACATGTCTTACTTTGTTTCCCCTTGTCCCAGAAAGGAGACCAGCTCCCTCCCAAACTCCTGGTCAAGTCTACATACATTCTCCCCTTCAAGTGCCCTAGTCCTCCTGATGTCCACATAGTTCTGAAACCAAATTACAAGGACCCCTGTGGCAAAAACTATCCTACAGTCCCAAGGACTCAGCCAAAGCCAGACTCCCCAGTGACAACAGAGGATATTGCTCTGAGACACTGGATCTGACTGGCCCCCGGGGAGGACCTAGATTGAAAAAAGAGCAAAGGGATGGGTACGGTCACACAGAGGGCCAGAGTTCTTCATTGGAGATGAGAATAAGATGTGAGAATAAAGCGACTAGCCTGATCTCCTAGCAAGCTGGCTTTCTCAGGAATAAGAACGCCCTGGAAGCTTGGGCAAAGGGAAGCCTCCACTGGTTACACACACACACACACATGCACAAATTAAAAAGGTTAAATAAATTGCAGGCCTGAACTCTAAATATCATTCTGTATGAATATAAACCGTAGTCAGTACTGAAAAAGCAAATAAACAATTTTAACTTGAAAATCATAGCTTAAAAATTAGAAGGGATTTTAGATATCATGTAGACCAACCTTTTCATATTTCTATATCACCAGCAACATAAAAATGAAAAAGCCCAAAGGCTCACATATAGTTAGGAGTTCAGCCATGAAGGCAGTCTATATATTTTGGCCCCTAGTGTAGGGTGCTATCAAGCACACCACTCAACCTCTAAAAAACGAAATGCCCTTCACATATTTGGTGCAGGCACAGTTGTGAGGTTGCCAAGGATGGGCCCAGGACATCATCCATCTAGAGTCTTCCCCCACATAGAACACCCAAGAGCTTGTCGTAGTCATTATGTGAACACCAATGCCAGATTCTGTCTGGCTGGCCTTGAGAATGGTGTTCACTGTGGGTGGGTCTACATTGTTAGAAGGGGGAGCAGGAGTTGACAGTTACAAAGCATATTTTTAAAGTATTTTTCATAGAAAATGTATATTATGGCTCTCACTGTGTACATAATCCTATATTTTTGACTTGCTTAAATATTGCTGGTTCTGAATAATGGTCCTGTCTCCATTTGTAAGTAAAAGTGGCATATGATGCCCCCCTAAACACATTTTTCTTTTCCAGACACTTTTCATATTTGTTATTGATTTGTAAGGAGGGGGGTGTCCTTTGGCTACAGGTAAAATTGGAGAATGAAGAAAAATTTCAGTTCTGGATTTGCTGTGAAGTTAGAGCTCCCTCCAGTGCTCTACCTGGCTGACTGAACTTAAAAACACACTTCCTTTCCAACTGTTCTTCGATGCATACAAATAAATCTATCTTTAGCCTTTTCAATGCAGATTTTCTCTCTTCTAAAAATTAAACTCAGCCAGTAAATATATGCATATTGATTTCTCCTAAAATCTTGTTAAATATCCATATTCATTTATCCTCCAATAGAATATTCAGAGGGTAGAATCAATAAAATAAGACATGGTCAAGGAATTTTCATTTTGGCAGAGACTGTGTCCATGTATTGTCATTACATATAAACTTTTATGACTCTGCAGGTGAGAGTTAACTTTCACAGTTATTAGCAAACAAAGAAACTGGATAGGGTAAGTGCCTACCATTCACACTGGAATTGTTATTTATATTTCAGAGGCTTTTTAAATGAACCAAAATAACTTTTTAGATTTATCACAGCCACCTCTAGTATTCCTCCTATAAACCACCTTCAATTTACTGGCTTCTACAAGCCAAGCATGACACTGCCCATATCAGTGATGCCATATAACTGGATCAACCACAGGTAGTACCTAAAGGGATACATGAATAATTCATGAAACTAACCAAAGGGCCAAGCAGATATTAAATCACTTTTGACTATGAGAAAACTAGTTATTATTTTTGTGATTTATTTGGTTACTTATTTATTTAATTCCTCTGAACACCACATAAGGTACTCTTTTGTTCAGTATCACGGAATCACAGCCAAGGTAATTGGTGAGATGCTCTCTCAACCACATGTTTGCTTACTTCCTCTCCTCCTCCCTCCCTCCTTTCATTCCTTCCTCCTCTTATCTCTCCTATTTTGTATTTCTCTTCCTTTCCTTTCTCCCTCCCTAAAAGTTTCACTAAGGCTCATAGCTTTAAAACTGGTAACTACATTAAAGATAATCTAACACAATCCTCTCCGATTTTTCAGAAGAAAAATTGAAGATTGAGAATCTTGGCCCTTCACACCAGTTTCCTCTTCCTCTTTTCTTTGTAGCAAGGTCTTAAACTCCCATTAAGATCAGTAAAAACCCTGGGCATTTCTGATACAGCTGACTCCTGGTTCACCCCAGTCCACTATCTAAGGTTTGGATTAACAATGCTCAACGATATGCACGCAACAATGTAAACAGAGATGGTAGAAATAGTTTTTTGTATAAAGAAATTTCAGAAAAATTAAGAATCTGGGGGAAATTACACAAGCACACAATATTTCAAAACTACGAAATCTGGTATTTTAGGTTTTCTTCTCTTCAACAATGTCTTCTTGCCCCTTTAACCAAACCTAAACAGGAAAACTTAATTTGACATCGCTTTTCTTGACAATGATGTTAATAACGTTGCATTTTATGTCTCTAGCACATTATAGCTTACAAATTTTGTTTTGTTTTGTTTTGTTTTGCCTTGTTTTTACCTAGTGTTCTACTCCAGGTAACCAGAACATCATCTCTTTGAATCTCACAGACTAGCACTGCATATAGCAAAATGTAAGGTAGCAACAGAGATCTCAGGGTGACCCTTTATATTTCACGCTGAGCTCTATATTCACTAAAATGTTTATGCAGTGTAGAGGAGCTATCAAATTTAGTCCTTGAAAAAAAGGTTATCAAGGTGTAGTCAGTTAAAGCAAATTGTCTAGCCAAGAAAAATTGCTGCAGCCTCTCCAACAAGCACAGGTGTTATGTCACCATTGCCCATTGCCTAAGAGTCCAGTAGGAGGAATAAATCTAAGGATAGTTGCTGGGTGTATAACATGAGTTGCAGAGTTCCCGTTAAAGGAGTCCACCTATGTGGGTCAAGATGTAAGGTGAGGTTTCAGGAACATCCAGGCATCTTGCTAACCTGGATAGTTTGGCCAGATGTAAGCTATTTTAGTAAGAAAATAATTGAAACAGCGAGAAGAAAGTTCGCTCTGTAGAGAAACAAAGCAATCCCAGTTACCCATACATTTCAAAGAGTTTCCCTAAGCAACAGAATTGCTTCTAAGACAGAGGCAAATCAAGTCTCTTACCCGGATGCAGTGGATCTCAGATTTCAGTAAGCATGCAAATCACTTGAAAAGCTTATTAAAGTGCAGATTCCAGGACTGCCTCCTGCAATCCTCTTTCAGTAAGATTTCTGCTAAGTACACTGAAGTTACCTTTCTTTTAATCAGGAATTTGAGGTGATTCTGATGGGTACTAAGATTTGAGAAACAATATGCAAACAAGGTCAGTAAAATACGTACACAATCCAGGAAGAGAGTTGATGACCACTGTTACTTTTAATCACTTCCTTTGCTATAGGAAGAGAATTGAAGCACTCCATTCCTGCCTCTGCACAAGAGAATCTCCTTAGCTTTCTGAGCCAGCATCAATGGTCTCATCTTTTAACATTTGCTTTGCAGAAAACACAAGGTTACAGGAAAGATTTTTAAAATAACTGTATGTAAAAAAAAATGTCTCAAAGCATAAAAACCGAAGTGTTTATTTTACTAAAGAACAAAATGTTAAGGAAAATTTCTGGCATACTTACAATGTACAGATACATACTTCAATCAGAACTACAATGTCTTCTCTCCTCTACTTGATTACTGAAAATGACTTAAGTAAATTCCTCTAAAAGAGTAACCCTATTGTGGGGGTGGGGGGACCTGGGTAGCTCAGTTGGTTAAGGGACCAACTCTTGGTCTCAGCTCAGGTCATGATCTCATGGTTCATAAGATCAAGCCCCGAGTGGGGTTCTGCTTGGGGTTCTTTTGCCCTCTCTCTCTGCTTTTCCCCCTCTTGCACTCTCTTTCTCTCTCAAAATAAATAAATAAACTTCAAAAAAGAAAAAAAAAGAGTAGTCCTATGGTATAAATTCTTTGAAGACGTATAAAAGTTAAAAATAACATCAATTAAAAAATAATTTTTTGATTTTAGATTTAGCCCTGCAAAACTGAACTTAGTCCATCAGTGTGAGAAAGTAATACTGCTAAATTTACCTCAATTTTTCTAAGTGATTTCGGTTAACTTGAAAATTGAGGGAGGGAGCCAATCCATAAGAGACTCTTAAAAAACAGAATAGGGGCGCCTGGGTGGCGCAGTCGGTTAAGCGTCCGACTTCAGCCAGGTCACGATCTCGCGGTCCGTGAGTTCGAGCCCCGCGTCAGGCTCTGGGCTGATGGCTCGGAGCCTGGAGCCTGTTTCCGATTCTGTGTCTCCCTCTCTCTCTGCCCCTCCCCCGTTCATGCTCTGTCTCTCTCTGTCCCAAAAAAAATAAAATAAAATAAAATAAAAAAAAAATAAAAAAAACAAAAACAGAATAAACTGAGGGTTGATGGGGAGTGGGAAGGAGGGGAAAGTGGGTGATGGGCATTGAGGAGGGCACCTGTTGGGATGAGCACTGGGTGTTGTATGGAAACCAATTTGACAGTAAATTTCATATTTAAAAAAGACGGAAAAGAAAATTGAGTCCATGTTGTTCATCAAGATAAGCCAAAATAAGAGCAGAAACATGGCATAAGTAAAGATGAGAGAGCTTTGGACTGGGACTAAAAAATGCAAATATGGACTAAATCAAAGTTTTGAGTTATCTTAATACCTCAATCCCCTCATCCATAAAATGGGGATTAATAATGTTTTCCTCCCCTCGAGGGTTGTTTAAAAGGAATAATTAACAAAGTAAATGGCTGTAAATTATTTTGTAGGCCTGCTGTGTTGCTGCCAAACAGGAAAATTTTGATTTAGAAGCTGGAATCTTTAGTCGCTCCAAAATATTACAAAGCAAGTCACATTTCATGGCTAATTTAAAACATCAGGGGTTCACACAAGTTGCTTATAATGATATTTTCCAATTCCCATGTTATTTGATGATTTATACAGCTCCAACTTCTACGGTTGAATCCAGCCATTCCTATCTGGTTATGATGCTCTTTTATCAATACTACCAGCTCACATAACTGTCTATATCTTTGGGGGATTAAGCACTATTTTTTATCTGGACCTGGAAAGAGTAAACTCAGAGATGATAAGAAATTTCTGGTTGCAAGTCCAATGTGCCAATGTGTTATTTCTTTAGATCAGAAAAAAAGAGCTGTTATATGCAGGTTTAGGAAGACTTTTTAAAGCACTGATAAAATCTTTGTGTGTCAAATGGAATGGCACTGAAATTATTTTAATACCTTAAAGCTCTTATGAGTTGAACTAAACTTTCAGTAAAATAATCTGAATTTCCTTCTGGATTTTTCACCTTCAAAAGACAAAAACCAACCCAAGCAAAATAAAATGACAAAAAAACAGATTGCATCAAATCTTCAAATCACAATATTAAGGTTAAACAATATTTGTACATTTAAAAGGAACCAGAAGAATTCAGAAACTGCATGGAGGTGGTATAAAAGATATCCAGTGTTTGCCAAAAGTAATTTATAGTAAGAATTGGCTAGGGTTTTAGATAAAAATACAAATTCCCAGACTCGACTGTAGTCGTTTTGAATGAGAATCTGGAGAAGAAAGCCCTGGAAATCTGAATTTTTAGCAAGTATCTAAAAATCTTGCTACATAAGTTATTGTTGGTTGCACCAACAGCATCAGCATCACCTAGAAACTTGTTAGAAATGCAGAATATCAGCCTCCACTCCAGACCTACTAAATCAAGGTCTGTAATTCAACAAGATCCCCAAGGTATTTGCATATACATATACTTGTGAGAAGCACTGCCCCAGATGATTCTTATATTCTAACAAGTTTGGGAAACAAGTTTAATGGAGTGGGTGGATGATTTAGGTTTGGGTCAAGCCCTGGGTCTGCCACTAAACAACTCTGAGCTTCCCCCTATGGATGCTTGGGAGTAAACAAAAGAGGTTGAGTGTGAGTCTGGCATCATTGAACATATGATCATTTTAACTATGATGAGCCATCCAAGGCCAGGAGTTACCAGAAATTCTTCTTTTGAGAAAAGAGAGAGGAAAGACTAACTAGACAAGAATTGTTACCAAACAGTTGTTGAGGACATACTATGTGGTAGGCAGGTGCCAGGCAATTAGAAAACTGCTAGCCTGTATAGAACAAAGTGTACACAGGCATGCGTGTAAACCTGATGAAATCTGAATGAGGTCAGTGGACTGAACGAATATCAATTTCCTGGTTGTGATATTGTGCTAGTGATGCAAGGTGTTACCATCTGGGAGAAACTGAGTAAAAGGTCTATAGGGTCACTCTGCATTATTTCCTATAACTGCATATGAACCTACAGTTATTTTCAAAAGTTAGGGGAAAACAAAACAAAATTCCAAGCCCAACAAGGACCCTCATTTTGCGTTTGAGATATCTAAGGCTCGGGAAGTATTAGTAACTTTCCCAAATGTCCTTACTAATAAAATAGAGATTTTTGAATGATTTTTATGGTGGATGGTGTAGCAAAGAAGAAATTCACAGGCTGGACTGCTTCTCTGTGTCTTATATATTATACTGTGAAGTTAAAATGTCATTGCTTATATATCCTATTGATTAATTCAGGTACTATTGAATCTAGGTACCATTTGATTCAGCATAAATTGAAGCAGGCAGAAAAGAAAGAAATAAATGTCTCTATTATAAACACTGTTAGATCTACTATCAGGGAACAGGAAACCAAATGTTTTAAAAGAAAAAAAAATTAACTGATTGTTAAATGTTGACCTCTTTCTTTCTTTTACATCTTAAAGCAGAAATATTTTGTTTCTTAAGAGGAGCAAGCACTATATACTTACACCAAACTGTAAATCAAAGTCAACAGAAAACCGTTTCATCTTGGACGCACTATTGGTTTAATGTTATTTTTAAAAGTATTTCCAATGAAACTTGTTTACTTTAGAGAAAAGAGAGAGAAAGGCAGGAAGGAAAGAAGGAAGGAGGGACAAAAGGAAAGGAGGACAAGAGGAAAGGAAGAAGGAAAATGATGCTAATAACAGAAATGAATCATATAACGGCTAAATAATAAACTGGACCCTCCCCCTTTTTTTAATGAGCACACAACAAAATTTATAAATCCATAAAGTAAACAGAGTTTTGCTTTAAATGCTCCCCCTCAGCATGAGGATACACATTCTTTACCTATTGAATTGGAAAATATATAGTTAAAAATTGTAAATTCTGCTAAAGATGTGGCAGGATAAACCTATCTCATACTTACTAGTAGAAATGGAATTGGCATAGCCTTTCTGGAATACATCAGGTGGTATGCCTCCAAAAGTCCAAAGACTTCTATGCCAGGACATTCATCATGTCATCCAATAGCCCAAAATTAGAAATAATATTAATGTCCACAATTATACATTAAATTATAAAACATCATAATAGGATGAAAAGCCATTTACATAATATATTTGAGTAATATTTATTGTCCTGGAAAGTGATCATTATGTCACAAAGAAATATTTTAAAATACTAAGAATGGGCTATTTCTGGAAGGTGAGTTGTTATTTTCTTTAACAATTGATTTTCTAGATTTCTTTCAATAAACACATTTTAATTTAAAAATGTAGAATGGGTGGTTCTAAGGTTTTTATTGGAAGAGAAAGGGAATCTTTCTGGAAAGCTGCCTGTCTCTGAGATTTCCATTTTCCCCACTAAGTTAGGTAATTATGGGCAGATAAGGAAAATAAAGAAGGTAAAGAAAAGTTTAAAGATTGGAAAAAGGGCTGGAGGTGTGTCCCAGCCAGGATTTCTCAAAGGTGATGATTTAAGGGCAGTACAGAAACCAGGACTGTCAGCCATGTGGTTCTGCCTGCCCAGCCCCTTTGTGATCACCTTTGGTTAAGAGTAGAAAGATGAGGTATTTCCCATTCATCATTGGATTCATCCATTTCCATGTTTTCTGTGTTTTCTCTTCCCTAAGTTTCCTATTAGAAGTTTGTATGTAAAAGGTCTACCTTGCTTGGCCTTGGTTCCCCATCTTGGTCAGGCTAGATGAAGAGCAGAATTATACCTGTGGGAGGCCAATGAGATAATGACAGTTGACATCCTGCTTGGGACCAGGAAAGGGCACTTAATGAGAGGGGACGCGGAAGAGTCTGTCTAGCTGCAACTACAGATACAACTCCCTTCTCCTTTTGGACTTGGTTTCTATTTTACACACAAAATAAGCTAGACTCTGGCAGTAATTTATAATGTCATACTAATACTGAAACAAGTGTGTCTTTAAATATGAAATCAAAGGAGTTCTTGAACAGAAATGGAGATTTAAGCACTGAAATTCTATTCACTTATTACATTTTTATAAGGCAAGTGTTTGGAGTCTGTGTATGTGTGTGAATATATGTGTGGGGGGTATCTGTGTGTGCTCAATGGTGAGATTTCTTCCCTCCAAATAAGCATAAAACAGAGAGGGCTCTAACTCTAATAAAAATGTGAACCTCTCCTTGAACATAAAAATCCTTTGTTAGCAAATAGACCAGTCAGCTCAAAGAGAAGAAAAGGACAAATACAGGGAGTTGCTTAAAATTTAGCCAAACCAAGGATAACAGTCAGGGCTCCTGCCTTCCTCCACCATGTCAAAAGGCAATGCCGGACACTGTTCTTGCTCTGAGTCCTGCAGGGAATTTCCACATACTATATGTGAACACAGGAAATAATTAACAGCTGCTGAATAAAACCCAAAAGCAGAATTCTACCTTAGGGTAGTGAAGAATTTGGTAGGGGAGAGGTTAAAAGCTAGGAAAGGGAGACATCTCATAGTCCTAATTGCTATTATTTCTGTACAAATAGTTTACAGAAGGTGTTCTATTTTTATTTCTGGTGAAAAAAAATCAAGATGAAAATAAAGCCAAGTCATGTAACAGTAGTCAAATTTTATCTCAAAGCATTCAATATTTTTGAAAAAATTAGCCCATAGAGGTGAAACAAATTATTTACTGGATCAAACAAGATACTAGATATGTAATAAATGGAATTTTGTAAATTAACAAAAGTCTGAAAGTCTCTCCTTCTAGCTGCCACATAGATTTTCTATCTTTATACTTTAAAATATACATCATCATATAAAGCTTACATAGATTTGATACACAAGTGGCCTCCCTTTGTTATGCATGCCAACAGCTGCATATTTCTATACTTACATAGTCTTAAAGTTTATGTGGAAGAACACGCTTAGTTGCAGCTATTACTTTGGTAAAAAGCCTCTACATTTTACTGTTAAGACAAGCTGGCTGTTGCTTCTTAGGAAAGGATTTCTTCAGCATGAAAATATACCTTATTTCCTCCTTGATTTAGCAGCACAATCACCCATCGAGTCCTTAAGTCCACATTCAAAATCAATAATGCTGATCTTGGGTGACCATATAATGTATTGGACAAACTGGAACACTTTTGAGAGTAAATGGAACCACTAAATAGACAGGCCAACCTGGAGGCCGGGGTCACCCTAGTCATGTCCCAAACTGAATAGCTGCTTTTTGGTGCATTTGTCATATCGCAATCACTTCCAGAACAGAATAAGATACAATTTATTTTTCCAACAATGTAAGAAAAAGAAAAGAAAGAAAGCCCAAAAATACAGAAAGGCAGAACGACAGTAATATAAATGATTGTAAGGTGATGGCAGGAAAATTATAAATTCCTACCCACTCTCTCTGGGTTTGCTCCTTTCTGGCCTAGAGACCCTTTCTGCCTGTACTTTCTGCCCCTGTCATGCTCCTGCCAGGCTGCAGGTTGCACACAATAGAGCATTAAGCAAGTTACAATACCAGCAAAGACCTTACTAGGTGATTATTTCAAGGAAAAACTGGATGCAAAATCTGTCACAGAGCCACTGTGGAGAACATGATTCACCGAGAAAAAATGAAAATTTGTCTTTACATCTGTTTGCAGTTTCAGTGCTGGAGAAACCAAATCTCAGAATATTTTATCATTCTTCCCTTCATTCCCCTTGATATCTACTATACCTCTATCTATACACACTCTTGAGTGTCTTGAAGCAGTGAAATTCCTGCACTTATTCTTCCCCTTTGCCACTCTTAGAAGACTCAACCTCTAAAACTTGCTGATTCATATTTACATTCTTAAAAGGTACAAAGTAAAAAGAAACAAGTTCATTCTGTGCTCTTTTTCCATTTTGATATCTGATTTTTTCATGGGCATTCTATATATATATCCAGAGACATCAATCTGGGTGATTTGCAGAAAGATAAATTAAATCCGGAGAAAAGAAGCTACCGTTTAGTCTAAACTTGCCACATTTCTGGTAATGGAGGGGGAAAATAAATACGTTTCTATTTCAAGAGCAAAATAAAGGAGTAAGATGAGAAAGGGAATTAGACTCACATTCTGTATATGGCCCTCCATTTGTCACCAAGTAGCTCTTAAAAACATGTTACTCTAACCTAAAACATTACTTTTTTTTAAGTGTAAAATTTCATCTAAGTATGGCATGCACAAATATACTGCTCAATGAATTTTCACAAATGAACACACCTGTGTAACCAATTCATAGATCAAGAAATAGGACAATAATAATAAGCTATCTCCATGACCCCGCTTAATCAGTACACTTGTTACCCAAAGGTAACAATTACTCTAACTTCATCACCATTGATTAGTATTTCCTGCTTCAGGACTTCACTATGTGATATGAACTCTTTTTTGCATCTGGTTCCTTTTAGTTAATATTAGGTTTTTGAAACTTATCCATGTTGTTTCATTAAGCAATAATCATTCATTCTCACTGATGATTGGTTTTTCCTTATATGATTATATCACAATTTATCCATTCTACTGGTGATAGACATTTAGGTTGTTTTCAGTTGGGGGCTATGAAAAATAATCCTGCTACAAATCTTCTTGAATAAGTCTTTTGGTGTCTATAAACACACATTTCTGTTGGGTATAGCAATGGAATTGTTGGTCAAATGGCATTTAGAGTCTCCCAAGCAATTTTTCAAATAAGTTTTATTATTTTAGTGCATAAGAGTTCCCCTTGCTCTAAATTGTCATCAAAATTAGTACTGTCCAGCTTTTAAATTTCAACCATTATGGTGGGTGTGTAGTACTATCTTATTTTGGTTTTACTTTGAGTTCTCTTGATTACTAATGAGACTGAAGTATCTTTCCATATGTTTATGACAGTTTGAATATTCTCTTTGTGAAATGTTGTTCAGGTTTTTGTCCAGTTTTCTACTTGGTTGTCTTTCATTTTCTTATTGATCTGTAAGAATTCCTTGCATATTCTAAATCACATACATATATGATTAGTGCTTTGTGCTTTTGAAATGCTATAGTTAGGGGTGCCTTGGTGGCTCAGTCAGTTGAGCGTCTGACTTCAGCTCAGGTCATGATCTTGCGGGTTCATGAGTTGGAGCCCTGCGTCGGGTTCTGTGCTGACAGCTCAGAGCCTGGAGCCTGCTTCGGATTCTGTGTCTCCCTCTCTCTCTACCCCTTGCCTGCTCACACTCTGTCTCTCTCTCTGTCGAAAATAAATGGTAAAAAAAATTTTTTTAGTAAAAAAAAGAAATGCTATTGTTATAAAATATTCTTTAAAAACTTTTAGAAGTCTTATTGTTTTTATTTTATATTTTACTAGAATTTGACTGTATCTGTTATGTGAGGTAAAGAGTAAATATCCATTTATTTCATATAGATATCCAACTTATTGAATTCATCAATTTCTAGAAAAACTCATACTTTTCTCCCTACATTCAGTGTCACCTTTGTCATAAAATAAATTACTATATGGGCACCTGGGTGGCTCAGTCAGTTAGGTGTCCGACTCTTGATTTCAGCTCGGGTCATGATCTCAAGGTTTGTGAGTTCAAATCCTGCATCAGGCTCGGCACCAACAGTGCAGAGCCTGCTTGGGATTCTCTCTCTGCCCCTCCTGCACTCTCCCACATGCTCTCTTTCTCTCTCAAAATAAATAAATAAACTTTAAAATAAAATAAAACAACTACATGTATGTAGCTCAATCTTTAATCTATGAATATAAGACTTTTTTCTTGTTTTGATATTTATGCATCACAAAGTTTGTATACGTTTTATGTTTTTATAAGTCAATGCAAAATATTTTCTCATTCTCTTGTGGCTTTTTACTCATAGTTTTATTCTTCTTAAAATAAAAGTGTGCTGCTTGCTCCCCAAAATTTAGAAACATTTGTAGTTATTTTGTAATTGATTCTCAGCTTTAATTCTAATAAGATCGAAGGAAATACTCTCTATGATTTCTTTTAGCTTAAAATGTATTAAAACTTTCTTAATAGCTCAGCATTAATCTGATACTAATTTAGTTATAACTTTTTGTTGGTGTCTACGTGCTATCATTTTTCCTAACACTTGATTTTCAACATTTCTGTTTCAATATTTCCTTTTATTTAAGGTATATTTCTGTCAAATAGCTTATAGATGTGTTTTGTTTTTCATCCAATCTAACAACAATTTTTCTTTTAAAGGGAAAATTTATATTGTTTACATTTAATGCAGGAACTTCTATACTTAGATTTAAATATATCATCTTACTCTTTATTTCTAGTTTTCTCACATACTCTTTTCTATTCACACCTTCCTTTCTTTCTTGCAACAATGCATAACAGGCCGTACATTCTTTCACTTATAAGGATAACATTAGAGATCCTCAATTTATTAGAATTGAACATAAATTAGAACTTTATCACTTTCCAGATAATGGTATGTCTTTAAAACACTTTATTTTCTTATCTCCTACCTTTTGTGTTATTATTGTACAAACTTTAATTCTACATATGATTAAATACCTTGAGACATTATTTGTATCATTGTTTTCACTTAGGTTTACTCACATATCCACCTCTTCCATTTTTCATTCATTTTTCCCTATTTTTTGTCTTCTGTTGTTTTTCTTCTGCCTAACAGGATTTATTTCAATTCAGGTCTGCTGGCAATAAATTCTCTAGTTTTTGCTTGAATAAAAATAACTTTATCATTTAAAGGATATTTTTACTTTGTTCATAAATCTAAATTGGCAGATAATTTTCTTCTGTACATGTTAAACATGTCATTTCATTTTCTTTTTACTTCTATTGTTTCTATTAAAAATTCAGTTCTGCTTAGCTTTCTAGCACTTATCTTCTTGGCTTCTGTGCAGTTTTAGGACTCAACAAATACCCCAAAGGAAAAATTGCTGTAGACTGTGGACTTGCTTCTTTGCACCTCTCTTCTGTCTATAACCTTGGGTTCTCAAATCTTAGGTGTTTTGGCACTCTCAAACTCCAATTTTTGTCTACTTAGTCTCATAAGATTGTTTTAAACTCTACTGGCTTCTCAGTTTCCTCAGCTGACCTGTCCTTGGCTTCTGAGTCTCTCACTGTGTGCTTCTTAACAGTCAGTATATATATATATATATATATATATATATATATATATATACACACATATATACACACACTGTATATACTGTATATATATACAATACACACACACACACACACACACACACACACACACACAGTTTCTGTTCTCACCAGAAGCGCTGGTCTTTAGCAAGTCATTCCATAGATCTGGAAGCAAAAGTCAAAATGTTGTTTCTTAAAATTTCGTCAAAGCCACCTTCCTATTTCATAATGGCCTTTTCAAGTAGGTTATGGTAGATTTTAGTATTAACAATCATTAGCTTTCCCTTCTAGCAGCAGCAAAATATATCCCTGTATTCATTGGCATAAGCCTGGCCATGTAATTTTTCAATTAGAACTCTGAAGGGGCAGTTTGTGGATTACCAAGCCTGTTTTCCCTCTACTTGAGACCAACAGTGTTCTAGACAGAGGCTGTCCTTTTATCATGGATGGCCACAGCTCACTGGACATTGACACAGAGAATTTATTATTATTAGGGCCTAAAATTGGGGGTTGCTTTTACTGCAGTGTAACCTAGCCTACCCTGACGGATACACAGGTACACAAAGGAAATTGGTGCATATAATTAACATGTCTCCCTCAGGATGCATCACTATAGTAAGAAGAGTTCCCCTTTGGTTCAAAGATTGCCTTAAAAGAAGAAAGTTGATCACTAAGAGCCAACTTCTCATTTCTGTACCCAGAAGAGTCTTTTCTTCAGATTTTCAAAGGCAAAGAAGACGGAATAGATCCCAATGTGTTTTTTACTTTGACCTTTCCCTAAAATATTCCATTATTAGAATTCAAGCTATTATGTAAATTCAATCATTGAAGAATTAGGTTCTTTTATCAGAAAAAGTCATTCAAAAGATTTCTAAGCTTTATGTCATGTCCAATGGTAATAAAAACCTTTTCCCTGACCTATTTATTTCATATAGTTTCTAAAAGGCTTAAATGAGGAAAATACTTTGAAGTAGATGAATGCTTCATACAAATACAAGGTAGTAAATATATAGATAGATAGATACTGTATATATGTTTTTATTTGCTATATATACTATAAATATGCTGTACATACCTTAATTCTCTGTGTGTTTATGTATGTGTATATATATATATATATCTTTTTATTCACGATAAGATTAACCCCAATAGAATATTTCATTTTCTAAAATGTATTGATTCAAGTAATATTTGAGCATTTAACAAAATGAATTCAAACTATTAGAATTCAAACTTGTTAACCAAACAGCTTTATCCTGTGTTACCCCAAAAGAGCAGTATTCTCTCCTTGGCAATTGATGGGAGTCGCAAAGTTGAAAATTTAAAACCTATTTGATCACATAGCTGGCAGTATCTTAGTTGTAGTCCTGCTGTCTCATATGGAACCCAGATTTTGCCCCAAAATGAAGTTCTGATATGGTGGGTAGATTTTATAACCCTGAGAAAGTGTCTTCTCATTACAATAAAACTGCAACAGAACTCATATCACAGAAAGTAGGAAGGAAGCAAATTCTACCATGTGTGATGTGGTATAATGTGAATGAGACTGCAGTTTAAATTAAAAGTACTTTACCTAGTGGCTTTGAAAATACTTGTTTGTTTTTTAACTTTGAAATGACCTGTTAAATCGATCTGTGAAGGTCATGGATGCCCTTGGAAAGTAGTGCTTAAATTATTTTCAGTAGCAGAAAGTCCTGGTTGAATTAGTACAGACCCCATGGAGACTTCTGAAGCTGTTGATAAATCATGTTTAAGAGCTTTTCAGCCCAAAGCTCAGCTGTAAACTCAGGCAAAGCCATGAACAAATTTGCAGGTGGCAATGCCCCATAACTATTCCCTCCTAATCCAAAGTGATCCCTTCTGAGCCACTTCAGCATCAGGCACCCCATTCATCAAATTAGAATGAATCATGCATATCTTCACTCATATTCAGATCTCAGATCCTGACCAGGTAAAGAGCAGGTAGAGTACACAACTGATTCACAAGTTAAAAAGAGAAGGGTAACTGTGCATCAAAAATGAACATGCAGGGCTTCAATGTGAGCCCAATCTTACAAATGTTCAACAAGGGCACAATGACAGTTTCTCCTTTTATATGGATACCCTGCTACTAATATATATATGGAATTCTCATCAGTTTCACTAAGCTATAATACCAAAAAAAATATTACTTTATCTTTAACCTATTTCTTATATCAAACTCTTTAACTTTCCTCAATATATTTTTTCTCCAAATGTTGAAAAAAAGGGTAAGGAAAAAGCTTGTGTCAATAAACAAATATAACTTTAATACATTCTGTGTTATCCAATCATATTTTGGGACTAATTCTAATTTAGGAGAATAGTAGGGCACAAGGCAATAAGGTACGTGGAGGTTGATTTCTTGAAGCAAACTTCATTGAGTTAGTTTTTGAGTTCTATAGATGAATAATGTAGATTGTAAGCTTATGGAAAACATTGATAATATCTTTGTATTTTCAGGCTTATTACAGGGTCTCCAAACTGAATTCAATCCCATAAGCTTTTTCTTTTGCATTACATATTACAATATTACAACACTGTATGCATCTGATAATGGGATATTAAGGAAAAGTAATAATGGCTTTAAATAAATTTTACTTGTATGGGAAAATGTTATGATAGCTAAGTGAAAAGCAGGATATCAAACTGCACTTAAATCATGAACAAAAATGTAAAATATGAACATACATAATATATGTGCACGAAAAAATACTAGACAGAAATAACCAAAATATTATTAACTAAAATATTAACAAATGTTCACTACAAGGGTGGAACATGAATACCCAAATTTTCCCGTTACATTTTATGCTAATTTTCATATTTTTGACAATGAATATGTTTTTATTTATAATAGAGAAAATTAACAAACATTAAAAGTAAAAATGACACAAAGTTAAGTCCTCTGGTGACTTTAACTAGGTTTAGGAAAATATTAGATATCTTCTTTACAGTCTCACGGAAACTTCCTCCCATTTTGTCCACTATACTCTAGTCTAATATTCTCCCTTCACAACAGTTTGTCAAGGGAGAATGATGAGAATTGTGCCCTCTAGGTGCATGAAATAAGTAGTACTTTTTCTGTAGAAAAAAGTAAATGCATAGTATGACCTATTAAAGTCAACCTGCTTGGGGTACTTGGCTGGCTCAGTCAGAGCATACAACTCATGATCTTGGAGTCATCAGTTCAAGCCCCACATTTGGCATAAAACTGACTTTAAAAAATAATAAAATGAAAATTACTTTATTTAAAAAAAGTCAGTCTGCTTAATATTTTCACCATTATTATTAAAAAGTTAGTGGTCCAAACGTATGGCCAACTCATCTTTGACAAAGCAGGAAAGAACATCCAATGGAAAAAAGACAGTCTCTTTAACAAATGGTGCTGGGAGAACTGGACAGCAACATGCAGAAGGTTGAAACTAGACCACTGTCTCACACCATTCACAAAAATAAACTCAAAATGGATAAAGGACCTGAATGTGAGACAGGAAACCATCAAAACCCTAGAGGAGAAAGCAGGAAAGGACCTCTCTGACCTCAGCCATAGCAACCTCTTACTCGACACATCCCCAAAGGCAAGGGAATTAAAAGCAAAAGTGAATTACTGGGACCTTATGAAGATAAAAAGCTTCTGCACAGCAAAGGAAACAACCAACAAAACTAAAAGGCAACCAACGGAATGGGAAAAGATATTTGCAAATGACATATCGGACAAAGGGCTAGTATCCAAAATCTATAAAGAGCTCATCAAACTCCACACCTGAAAAACAAATAACCCAGTGAAGAAATGGGCAGAAAACATGAATAGACACTTCTCTAAAGAAGACATCCGGATGGCCAACAGGCACATGAAAAGATGTTCAACGTTGCTCCTTATCAGGGAAATACAAATCAAAACCACACTCAGATATCACCTCACGCCAGTCAGAGTGGCCAAAATGAACAAATCAGGAGACTATAGATGCTGGAGAGGATGTGGAGAAACGGGAACCCTCTTGCACTGTTAGTGGGAATGCAAACTGGTGCAGCTGCTCTGGAAAGCAGTGTGGAGGTTCCTCAGAAAATTAAAAATAGACCTACCCTATGACCCAGCAATAGCACTGCTAGGAATTTACCCAAGGGATACAGGAGTACTGATGCATAGGGGCACTTGTACCCCAATGTTTATAGCAGCACTCTCAACAATAGCCAAATTATGGAAAGAGCCTAAATGTCCATCCACTGATGAATGGATAAAGAAATTGTGGTTTATATTATACACAATGGAATACTATGTGGCAATGAGAAAGAATGAAATATGGCCTTTTGTAGCAACGTGGATGCAACTGGAGAGTGTGATGCTAAGTGAAATAAGCCATACAGAGAAAGACAGATACCATATGGTTTCACTCTTATGTGGATCCTGAGAAGCTTAACAGAAACCCATGGGGGAGGGGAAGGAAAAAAAAAAGAGGTTAGAGTGGGACAGACCCAAAGCATAAGAGACTGTTAAAAACTGAGAACAAACTGAGGGTTGATGGGGGGTGGGAGGGAGGGGAGGGTGGGTGATGGGTATTGAGGAGGGCACCTTTTGGGATGAGCACTGGGTGTTGTATGGAAACCAATTTGACAATAAATTTCATATATTGGAAAAAAAAAGTTAGTGGTCAAATACTCTTCTCTACAAACAAACAACAACTGCCTATGCCCAGGACAAAACACTCACAACAGTATAGCAATTGGTGTATCACCAATGCTCTCTAGGTCCAATTCCATTAATTCCATTAATGCTCTCTAGATCTGCATTTATAATATTTAATACACATTCATTCATCAGAAATTCTCTTCTCCCACTTCCTCCACTGGAGAATTTTATCACAACCTTTAGACTCAATAGGTCTTCTACGAAAGCATTGCCAAAAATCCTGGCAAAGGTCTTCAGGTGTTTTTATGTATTACCTTTCCTCTTTCTACATACTTCTATTAAAGCTGTAAATACATCATGTTGTATTTACTGACCATATTTCATTTTCTTTTACCATGCCCTCTCTCCCTTTTCACCCTCTTCATTGCCACTGTGCATTCTTCTCAAGTTGAAGCACCAGTATGGGACAAGGTCAACATCGGCACTAACAGTGAGGCTGATGTGATGGGGTGTAGAACTCTTTAAGACATATCAATGAAACAGAATGTAAAAGACCCATAAAAGGGCACATCTTATTTTACAAGAGTGGATGAACACCTTGTTAGGAAGCAATTTTTGAGGTTTTGACCTCAAAAGTAAATCACAAAAGTTGAACCTAAAGGGAATCATTTTTTTTAATTAAAAAAAATTTTTTTTAATGTTTATTCATTTTTGAGAGACAGAGAGAGACAGGGCATGAGTGGGGAAGGGGCAGAGAGAGGGAGACACAGAATATGAAACAGGCTCCAGGCTCTGAGCTCTTAGCACAGAGCCTGATGCAGGGCTCAAACTCACGAACCGTGAGATCACGACCTGAGCTGACGTCGGATGCTTAACCGACTGAGCCACCCATGCACCCCTAAATTTTTTAACACTTATTTATTATTGAGAGACAGAGAGACACAGAGCATGAGCAGGGGAGGGGTAGAGAGAGGGGGAGACACAGAAGCTGAAGTAGGCTCCAGGCTCTGAGCTGTCAGCACAGAGCCCGACATGGGGCTTGAACTCATGAACTGTGAGATCATGACCTGAGCCAAAGTCAGTTGCTTAACCAAATGAGCCACCCAGGCACCCTGTAAAGGGAATAATTTTGAGAAGAATTGCCTTCCCTAAGCTCTGCCAACTAGTTGCACATCCCTATGCCTTTAAAGAATATGAAGGAGGGAGCTAGATAGCACTAAGCCATTTTGAACACCTAGGAAATTGATCTGAGGATTAACACAACAATCTACATAACTTGAGCCACAGAACTCGGCAGGCACATGATGGGAGAGGTGAACTGGGGGAGAGAAAAGAGATGGAGGGTAGGGAGCTTTTTTTGAGAAGAGAGGAGAGAGAAAGAGAAAAAGAAAGGGGGAGAGTACGGTGCATTGAGATCATGCAAGAAAAGCACTCCCCCAAAAGTAGCTGGAGAGAAGGAGTGAAAACACTAGCAGGGAAATGAATAAGAAATATGTTCCCCAAAACTATTGATGGGAAGAAAGGAGAGGGTTTCAATACCACCAGGATTCTACAAACAGTGGAGCACAGAGTCTGAAGTTTCAGAGATCAGTGCCTGGCGGTGCTCTGGTGAGGAAGTAGGGTGAATTCCAGGGAGCAAGCAGCGGGGCCTGAGGGGTCCATGTGCCACATGGGGAGAAGCGGTTCCCTTGCTTGGAGTGCCTTTGGTAGAGGCCATACAGCCTCCCCACAGGCAAAGGTCCCAGGAGACCCTGGAGAGCAGCCACATTTGTTGGTATTGGGAGAAAGTTGCCAGAGTGTGATGAAATCTGGCACTGGCTATGTTGTGGTTTGCCATAATCTCTGAACCTCTGCTGCTGTGCCATCACACAAACATTTTCTGGGGCAAGCTGGCACCTGGCCATTGCTCAGAGAGACCCTCCCCCAGGGTGTGGGTGTGGGTCCAAACTGCAGGTGTCTCTGAAGCATGGGGTTTTGAAACACAAGTTATCTGACATGAAACTCTAGAGGAAGGTGCCACCTGGCAGGTGGAGAGCTTGGACATGGACAAGGTAAAGGCAGGGAGTGGACAGAGGCCTGAGACAAAGGAGGGGTGCTTCATCACAAGGCAGTGAGAGTGCAAAATTCCTGTGCCAGAGACTAGGGAGCTGAGTGAAACCATTTCCATCTCTCCCTGCACACACGCATGACTGCCACACTGATCCACCGCAGTAAGATAAGCAGGGCCACCTAGTGGAGAATGGAGCCATTAGACCAAGACCCGCCCAACTGCACCCTCCAAGCATATTCCCAAGAAGTCCAGCACAGGTCACTCTACTTGCTTGGTGTATGGATTACAAAAGGCTTCATAGTTTCAGTTCTAGGGGAAACTGGATGTAACTTCATTCAGGTTTCACTCTGTTTGAGAGTTCATTTATTTGTTCATTGTTTGCTTCTGTTTTTGCTTAAATTGTTTCATTTTTTTTCTTTCTTGCTTTTTCCCCTCATTCTTGAGGGGAAAAAGAGAAAATTTAGTTTTTAATTTTTTTACTTTTTTTTTTTTATTTTTTTTATTTTTATTTATTTTTTTTATTTTTATTTTTTTTTTATTTTTGGGACAGAGAGAGACAGAGCACGAACGGGGGAGGGGCAGAGAGAGAGGGAGACACAGAATCGGAAACAGGCTCTAGGCTCCGAGCCGTCAGCCCAGAGCCTGACGCGGGGCTCGAACTCACGGACCGCGAGATCGTGACCTGGCTGAAGTCGGACGCTTAACCGACTGCGCCACCCAGGCGCCCCATTTTTTTTTACTTTATTTTTAATTTTTTTATTCTATTTCATTTTCTTTATTTCATTTTATTCGATTTTATTATATACTTTTTTTTAGTTTTTAAATTTTTTATTACCTTTTTTCTTTTGTTTCCCTTTTTTCTCTATTCTATCAAGCTTCTTTCAAGAAGCAGACCAAAACACACCTAGGATCTAGCTTCCTTTATTTGACTTTTTGTTTTGTTTTTAATTTTTAATTTTTAATTTTATTAACTTTTTTCTTCCTCCAAAATGACAAAATGTAGTAATTCCCCTCAAAAGAAAGAACAGGAAGAAATGACAGCAAGAGGCTTAATCAACACAGATATAAGCAAGATGTCTGAACTAGAATTTAGAACCACAAATATAAGAATACTAGTTGGGGTTGAAAAAAAGCATAGAATCCATTTCTGCAGAGATAAAAAATAAAATCTATTCAGGACAAAGTTAAAAATGCTATAACTGAGATGCAAACTCAAATAGATGCCATAATGACAAGGATGGATGAAGGAGAGCAGTTAATCAGCAATTTAGAAGATAGAATTATAGAGAATACTGATGCAGAAAAAAAAAGAGAAATAAAGACAAAAGATCATCATAGAAGACTTAGAGAACTTAGTCACTCATTAAAAAGGAATAACATCCAAATCAAAGGATTCCTAGAAGATGAAGAGAGAGAAAAGGGGTCAGAAGGTTTATGTGAACAAATTATGGTTAGAAAATGTTATTAATCCAGGGAAGCACCCAGACATTAAAATCCAAAAACCACAGAGAACTTGCATTAGATTCAACAAAAAACAAGGCATATCATAGTCAAAATCACAAAATACACACAAAAGGAAAGAATTATGAAAGCAGCAAGGCCAAAAAGTCCTTAACCTATAAGGGAAGACAGATCTGGTTCACAGAAGACCTATCCCCAGAAACGTGGAAGGCTAGAAAGGAGTGGCAGGCTATATTCAATGTGCTGAATCAGAAAAATATGCAGCTAAGAATTCCTTATCCAGCAAGGCTGTCATTCAAAATAGAAGGAGAGATAAAAAGTTTCCCAGACAAACAAAAATTAAAGGAGTTTGTGACCACTAAACCAGCCCTGCAAGAAATTTTAAGGGAGACTCTCTGAGGGGAGAAAAGATGAAACAAAACCCAAAAGATCAAAAGCAACAAAGACTAGAAAAGACCAGAGAATACCACCAGAAACTCCAATTCTACAAGCAACACAATGACAATAAATTAATATCTTTCAATACTCACTCTAAATGTCAATGACTAAATGCTCCAATTAAAAGATATAGAATAACAGAAGGGATAAGAAAACAAGATCCATCCATCTATATGCTGTTTACAGGAGACCCATTTCAGACCTAAAGACACCTAAAGACACTTGCAGATTGAAAGTAAGGGGATGGAGAACGATCTATCATGCTAATGGTCATTAAAAGAAAAAGCTGGAGTAGCCATACTTATATCAGACAATCTAGATTTTAAAATAGAGACTATTACAAGAGATGAAGAAAAAGGACATTATAGTGTAATTAACTGGTTTGTCCACAAAGATCTAACACCTCTAAATATTTATGCCCCCAGTGTGGTGGTAACCAAATATATAAATCAACTAATCACAAACATAAAGAAACTCATTGAAAATAATACCATAATAGTATGGGACTTCAACATCCCACTGACAACAATGGACAGATAATTGAAGCAGAAAATCAACAAGGACATAATGGCTTTGATGGATTTAACAGATATATTCAGATCATTTCATCCTAAAGCAGCTGAATACACATTCTTCTCAAGTGCACATGGAGTATTGTCCAGAATAGATCATAACTGGGTCACAAATCACCTTTCAACAAGTACAAAAAATCGAGATTATACCTTGCATATTTTCAGACCACAATGCTAAGAAATTCAAAATCAACTGCGAGAAAAAATTTGGAAAGACCATGAATACTTGATTAAAGAACATCTTACTAAAGGATGAATGGGTTAACCAAGAAATTAAAGAGGAAATTAAAAAGTACATGGAAACCAGTGAAAATGAAAACAAGACAGCCTGGGATGCAGGCTGGGATGCAGCAAACGAAGTCATAAGAGGGAAGGATATAGCAATCCAGTATATAGCAATCTCTCTATACTATATAGAGAGAAGGAAGAAACGTCTCAAATAGAAAACCTAAACTTATACCTAAAAGAGCTGGAAAGAGAACAGAAAATAAAGCCCAAAATCAGTAGAAGAAGGGAAATAATAAAGATTGGAGCAGAAAACAATAATATCAAAATTAAAAAAAAAAAAACAGTAGAACAGATCAATGAAATCAGGAGCTGGTTCTTTGAAAGAATTAACAAAATTGATAAACCCCTAGCCAGAGTGATCAAAAAAAAAAAAAAAAGGAAAGGATCCAAATCAATAAAATCATGAATGAAAGAGGAGAGATTACAACCAACACCACAGAAATACAAACAATAATAAGACAATATTATGAGCAATTATATGCCAACAAATTGGACAATCTGGAAGAAATGGACAAATTCCTAGAAACATATAAACTGCCAAAACTGAAACAGAAAGAAATACAAAATTTGAACTGACCCATAGCCAGTAAAGAAATTGAATCAGTAATCAAAAATCTCCCAACAAACAAGAGTCCAGAACCAGATGGCTTTCCAGGGGAATTCTACCAAACATTTAAAGAGTTAATATCTATGATTTTGAAGCTGTTCCAAAAAATAGAAATGGAAGGAAAACTTCCACACTGATTCTGTGAGGCCAGCATTATCTTGATTCCAAAACCAGGTAAAGACCTCACCAAAAATGAGAACTATAGGGGCGCCTGGGTGGTGCCAATGGTTAAGCATCTGACTTTGGCTCAGGTCATGATCTCATGGTTTGTGAGATCCTGGAGCCTCCTTCTGATTCTGTGTCTCCTCTCACTCTGCTCTCTCTTTCTCTCTCTCAAAAATAAATAAACATTAAAACACTTAAAAATAAATAAATAAAAAGAACTATGGACCAATTTCCCAGATGAACATGGATCCAAAAATTCTCAACAAGATACTAGCAAACCGGATCCAACAATACATTAAAAGAATTATTCACCACGATCAAGTGGGATTTATTCCTGTGATGCAGGGCTGGTTCAATATCCTCAAATCAATCAATGTGATACATCACATTAATAAAAGAAAGGATAAGAACCACATGATCCTCTCAACAGATGCTGTAAAAGCATTTGACAAAATACAGCATCCTTTCTTGATAAAAATCCTCAAGAAAGTAGAGAGAGAAGGATCATACCTCAAGATCATGAAGGCCTTATACAAAATCCTCTAATCACTAATGCCATCCTCAGTGGGGAAAAGCTGAGGGATTTCCCCCTAAGGTCAGGAACACCACAAAGATGTCCACTCTCACCATTGTTGTTCAACATAGTATTGTAAGTCCTAGCCTCAGAAATCAGACAATACAAAGAAATAAAAGGCATCCAAATCAGCAAGGAGGAAGTCAGACCTTCACTCTTCGAAGACAACATGATACTCTATGAGGAAAACCCAAGAGATTCAACCAAAATTCTGCTAAAACTGATCCATGAATTCAGCAAAGTTGCAGGACATAAAATCAATGCACAGAAATCAGTTACATTTCTATACACCAATAATGAACCAGCAGAAAGAGAAATCAAGGAATCGATCCCACTTACAATTGCACCAAGACCATAAAATACCTAGGAATAAACCTAACCAAAGAGGTGAAAAATCTATATAGTGAAAACTATAGAAAGCTTATGAAAGAAATTGAAGAAGACGCAAAAAAAATGGAAAAACAGTGCATGCTCACGGATTGAAAGAACAAGTATTGTTAAAATGCCAATACTACCCAAAAGCAATCTGCATATTCAATGCAATCCCTATCAAAATAAGGCCAGCATTCTTCACAAAGCTAGAGCAAATAATCCTAAAATTTGTACAGAATGAGAAAACACCCTGAATAGACAAAGCAAGCCTGAAAAAGAAAACCGAAACTGGAGGCATCACAATTCCAGACTTCAGGCTGTATTACAAAACTGCAATCATCAAGACAGTATGGTACTGGCACAAGAACAGACACATAGATCAATGGACAGAATACAGAACCCAAAATGGACCCACAAACGTATGGCCAACTAATTTTTGACAAAGCAGCAAAGAATATCCAGTGGAAAAAAGTCTCTTCAGCATATGGTGTTGGGAAAAGTGGATAGCAACATGCAGAAAATGCACTTTCTTAAACCATACACAAAAAATAAACTCAAAATGGATGAAAGACCTAAACATAACACAGGAAGCCATCAAAACCCTAAAGGAGAAAACAGGCAGCAACCTCTTTGACCTCAGCCACCTCAACATCTTACTTGACATGTCTCCAGAGGCAAGGGAAGCAAAAGCAAAAATAAACTATTGGGAACTCATCAAGACAAAAAGCTTCTTCTGCACAGCAAAGGAAACAATCAGCAAAACCAAAGGCAAACTATGGAATGGGAGAAGATATTTGCAAATGACATATCAGATAAAGGGTTAGTATCCGAAATCTATAAAGAACTTACCAAATTCAACACCCAAAAAACAAATAATCCAGTGGAGAAATGACCAAAAGACATGAATAGACACTTCTCCAAAGAAGACATCCAGATGGCCAACAGACACATGAAAAAATGCTCAACATCACTCATCATCAGGGAAATACAAATCAAAACCACAATGAGATATCACTGCACACCAGTTAGAATGTCTAAAATTAACAACTCAGGCAACAACACATGTTGGCAAGGATGCAGAGAAAGGGGAACCCTTTTGCACTGCTGGTGGGAATGCAAACTGATGCGGCCACTCTGGAAAACAGTATGGAGGTTCTTCAGAAATTAAAAATAGAACTACCTTATGACCCAGCAACTGCACTACTATTTATCCAAAGTATACACAAGTGCTGATCCAAAGGGGCACATGCACCCCAATGTTTATAGCAGCACTATTGACAATAGCCAAAGTAGGGAAAGATCCCAAATGTCCATCAAATGATAAATGGATAAAGAAAATGTGGTATATATACACAATGGAATATTACTCAGTGATCCAAAAGAATGAAATCTTGCCATTTGCAACAACATGGTGGAACCAGAGTGTATTATGCCAAGCAAAATAAGTCAGTTAGAGAAAGACAAATATATGACTTCACTCATATGTGGAATTTAAGATACAAAACAGATGAACATTAATGTTTATTTATTTTTGACAGAGAGAGAGGCAGAGAATGAACAGGGGAGGGTCAGAGAGAAGAGGGAGACACAGAATCTGAAGCAGGCTCCAGGCTCTGAGCTGTCAGCACAGAGTCTGACGCGGGGCTTGAACTCACAGACCGCGAGATCATGACCTGAGCCGAAGTCGGACGCTTAACCGACTGAGCCACCCAGGCGCCCCAATAAGAGACTCTTAAATACAGAGAAAAAACTGAGGGCTGCCAGTGGGTGCTGAGTGGGAGGAAGGGCTAAAGGGGTAAGGGGTATTAAGGAGGGCACTTGTTGGGATGAGCCCTGGGGGTTATATGTATGTGATGAATCACTAAGTCCTATTCCTGAAATTATTATTACACTATATGTTAACTAAAAAATAAAAAAATAAAAAAAATAAAGAATAGGAAGGAATACAGCCTATGAAGAATGAAAAGAGCTCCATGTTTGTTACAGAATCCCTCACCAAGAATAAAAAGTATCTATTTCAAAAGATTGTTCCCTATCTTTGGGGATTAAGCCCAGTTATAAGCAACTGTGGTAAGGAAGATAAAAGATTCATTCTGGGTGATGGACCACTAAAGTATGATATATTCAGCAAACTAAAAAAAAATGAGATCAATGTCATATTCCTGCTGGTGTCCCCTGCTCCCGGCATGGGACCTCCTGACTTTCACTAATGTTCAATGTATGATTACTGAATTGAAAACTGCTCATCATCTTGCTTACAGAGCTTTTGACTCTGCCCTGCTCTGTATGCGTGGAGAAGCCAGGAGACTTCTATCCTGCTGTGAGGCTATAGTACACTAGCTCTGAAATTGACCTTAGCACTGTAACCTTAGACAGGTTTTTCAATTTCTCACTCTCTTATTTATATGAAAAGGATAATAGTAATATCCGCCAGATAGTGCTCACTGTGAGGCCTATACTGTACTATACTGTAATGCATTAAGAGCTCACTGTAGCCCTCAGCACATAGTAAGAGCTCATCAAAAATTAATTATTACAATTATTACTGGAACTATTAGGTTCCTAGGGCTGCAGTAACAAAGGAACACAAACTAGATGGCTTAAAATGATAGAAATGTATGGTCTCACTATTCTGGAGTCTAGAAGTCTGAAATTAAGGTGTTGACAGGGCCATGCTCCCTCTGAATCCTGTGAGAGAGAATCCTTCTTGCCTCTTCTAACTTCCACTGTTTGCTAGCAATCCTTGGTATTCCTTGGCTTATAGATGCTCACTCCAATCTCTGCTTCTCTTTTTATATATCTATTTTCTCTCTGTGTGTTTCTATCTCTGTGTCCCTTCTCTTTTATAAGGATACCAGCCATACTCGAATTAGGGTGCACAGTAATGACTCCTCTTTACATGAGTACATCTGCAAAGAGCCTGTTTCCCAATAAGGCCACATTTATAGATACCAGGAGTTAGGATTTAGACATCTCTTTTGGGGAGGGCACAATTCAGCCCTTAACAATGGAACTAGGTCTAAGAGTTGTCATTTATCTAAATGTATACTATGTGATTCAAGGGACCATCCCTCTGCAGGAATTTTCTGAAGAAAGCTAATTAAATGCATTCACAGTACCCCCAAGGTTAGGTAAGAACTATGAGTACAAATGCAAGGATAATTTGTTGAGGGTTTCTGCTGACTACAAATGGGACAGTAATGAAGGCCTGTGGTATCCGGATTCTTGAAAACCTTCCTAATTTATCTTTTGCTCTCCAAGTCTCCCTCATCCAATATAATCTTCTTATTGCAGATAGACCTCCAAACAAGCTGTTCTCCTTCTCCAAAAGACCTGTGGCTCATTGACCCCTGTCTTGCCTGGTACTCAAGGCCTGCTAACTGGTCAGCACTGGGCCTCACTCTCTGGATCCTTCTTGAGTCTTGTCAGTTTGGCCCCAGCTTTTTCAAGTGGACTGAACTTTTGCTCACTTTTAGGCCTTTGTGTTTTCACAATAGGAAATGTATTCATAGGGTTTCTCTGTGTCAAACACCTATTCATCAACCTAAATTCTTTTAGCCTTTAAGGAAATAGAAATATCCATTTTGACTTCGTTGCAGAAGAAATCACTACAAATGCAAATTATTTATCCTTCCTCTATATTTCTGTAGTTCTCGCATCTATTCCACTGATTCAGTACCTGTGCATTTGTTGTGCAATAACGGCAAATACTTTTGAGGTGCATGCTTTATTTCCAAAATTATAAAATGAAGTTTGCCAAGACAGTTAAAATGTCTTATGTTTTTACCTAGTATGATTTTAGTGCATGTAAGATGCTTACTAACTTCTGTTTTGGTAGGCAGAATATGTACTCTCAGAACCAGGGTCTTCAAGAAGGAACACCACAACTGGAATCACCTGGAAGGAATGTTTACTGGCCCAACTTCCACTGGGCCAACCAAGCTAACTCTGAACTTGGGGTTAAGACTCAAAACACATAATGTGCACTACAAACTCCTTCAAATCTCAGTAAAATTTAGTTGCTGAGTTCCACTGGGAATTTCTAGAGAAAATTAATTTGCTATAGAAAAAGAGAAAAGTTTGTCCTAATTCCTCCCAATGCCTCATTTTTGGGTTCTGGCCACGATGTCGATGTAAGGAGTGAGGTAAAAGAAGAGGGGTCTGGCTGAAGAATCTCTCAGTTGCTTCCAGGAGTGGGCCACAGATCTGATTACTCTCTGCTCAGTAGCTGAGGTTTTCCTCCAGTAAAAATGCACCTGGAATGATTTGACTAATTTAGTGAGTTTTTCCAGAGCTCTCTATGTGGCGTATTTTAATCAGCAGTACAATTTAGCAGCTGCATTAATTAATTAGCACATTAATCAGGAGAGCATTTTAGCAGATAATCTCCAGCAAACTAGCAGTTTGTGATAAAATTCAAGCAGCAGGAGACCAAGCAGGGTACCAAGTTATTTCTCAATGTTATCATCACCGTGGGCCTAGCAAGGGCTGAAATTAGGCAACCAAATTGAAACCTTTCCTAAAATACACCTATGCAGGGTACATCTGAGAAACTGTATGCTTCATGCGGAAAGGTTTAACAATTACTACTTTTCTCTACAAAGCGGCAGTTCCAAAGAAAACTGTCAGGCGCTCCAGGAAACAAATTCTCAAAGCGTTCTTAAAATAATCCTGTGTAACTTCTGAAGAATTGAAGGTTCCTCTTCTAGTAGCAAGATTATTTATGCAATAATGAGAACTTTCAAGGTATTATTTTATAGTCACATATGTTAGAGCGATTAGAAAGAAGGAAATACTTGCCTTAGCAATGAAACTGTTGCAAGTCTAATTTTTAGCTCTTTATAACCTTCACAGAGAACCTTATACTTGAGAAGGGAACAGAAAACATATTTCTTCCAATACAATGTTTCGAGATAGATGCATGTAGCAACACAGCCAAATGTAATATACTTTTGATGAAATATAAATTGGAAGATTTCACATGGAAACATCACTCCTCTTTTGTTTCATTATATCCAAAATGCAGTGACATGTGCTTTTATTGAATCCATGCATATTGAATTCCACACTTTCCAAAATCTAAAATTTGGAAAGTCCCACAGGCTGATATGAAGACTTCCCTTCATTTACGAAGCCTGGGGATATTGAATTCTTATGTACCACAATCTATTAGTCTGAACTGTTAAGCAGTTTTTTTATCTTCACAGCATTTCCTGGGAGAAACCAGTTTTCTTTCATCACTCCACATCACTTTCTCAACCTCAGAATGAAGAGGGTCAGGGTAAGTGAGGGAGCATGTGCTGGCTAAGCATTTCCTTACATTCCAAACTCTTGTTCTATTGATTTTTCCCTCTGGTTCATGGAAATTGCACTCTATTTAAATCATATAATACAACTTGGAAGAATTTTAATTTCCACTCTGCCTCTTGTCTCCCTTTATAAATCGCATTTATCTCTCTCAATCGTACAGTATACACTCTCTTTTTAAGATTTTCAACTCCTTACAACAGACTTTATCAGCAGCTCCACTCCAAGCCCACAGAAATCCCAAAACCTTCTGGGGAGAGACAAACGAAAATGAGGTATTTCTCTACAAAATATTTATAAGTTACAGCATTTAGTAAAGATGTGAATGAGGTATTTTCTTATAAATGCCTTCTAAACCAAAGGCCTCCTGGTGTAAGGGCTACCCATGCAACTCCATCTACAGTTCTCTGGAGACAATGTCATGTCTTCTAGAATCTTATATGCATAGGTTGAAATTTATGCATACCTTTTGTCACAGATAAAATCATTGTAATTATGTTGTTACTGCATTACTTGGCTTCGTTTAGGAGCACGGTATTTGTTACCAATAAATGCCTTCTGGATGAAAACCTCATTTAACTATGAGTCACCCTGTATTGATGTAATCCTTCTTCCTTTATGAACTTTTATAATTAACATAAAGTTTGTCTGGGCTCACATTCTGCCTCTGAATGAATTTCTTATTCCTTTCTGCATTCCCAGTTAGCTTGAATGTGTGTACACACACACATATACTGATGCAAATATCCACACAAGCACACACATACACACAAATACCAACCCTCCTCTATACTGTCCATTCAAGGGGACCCCGGTTGAGAATTGATTAGTGTTGCTGTTTATGAAAGCGTTGAGTGTTGCAATACTCACTTGCTTTCTTCCCCATGGCATATTTTTATATTAAAAACTGGATTAAGCCTAAACTAGGCATCCTCCACTGACTGAATCAGGGCACCTCTAAAAGAGGTAATTAATTTAATTTATTTGACAGAAATTTTTTGAAAACTAGTTATAGACATGGCTTTTGCTCTTTAGTTCCTCATAATTTGTTACCAGGTCTAATATAATACATCTAACCTGTCTTGCTCACTTTGGTAACCCCACCAGTGAACTCCACACTGTTGCTAGGAGTCATCTTATAAAATGAATCTGATTGTATTACTCTCCTACATAAAATCATTAAATATTTTTAATCACATTTAGGGTAAAAGTTAAACCCTGTAGTATGGCTGACCATGTCCTCTAGATCTTGTCCTGGTTCACCTGTATCATACCATCTTGTTGTGATGGTTAATTTTTTGTCAACCTAACTGGTCTTAGGGATGCCTAGACAGCCGATAAAACATTATTTCTGAGTGTGTTTGTGAGGGTGTCTCTAGAGGAGATTAGCCTTTAAACCAGTACACTGTAAGGACAGCCCTCACTGCTGTAGGTGGGCATCACATAAACTATTGAGGACCTGAAGAGAACAAAAAGGTGGTGGAAAGGTAAATTTGCTCTCTTTGCTTAAGCTGAGACACCCATCTTCCCTACCCATGGATGTGGCATTTCTGGTTCTCATTCTCAGGCTGAATTACACCACTGGCTTTCCCCATTTTCCAACTTGCAGACAGTAAATTATGGGGCTTTTAGATCTCCGTAACACGAGCCAATGCCCAGAACAAACCTCCTCTTATATCTATCTATTCATGCATCCATGCATCCATCGTATTGTTTCTGTTTCTCTGGAGAACCTTGACTAATGGACACCTCTAGTCACCTCTCTGCACAAATCCCCCATTCTAGCTTATGTTGCTTCCCAACAGACTATGCTCTCTTACTTCTATGGCTTTGTGGATGCTTTTTCCTAAATATGGGGTGCTTCTTCTCTCCTTGTCCTGCATAATACATGTTCATTTTATACAGTGATTCAACAGTTGCATATATTATTTAGTACTCATCAAGATAAGTGTACTCTTAATCCCTTTCACCTATTTCACCCATAGAGAGTCCGTTTTTTAGTCTGTCTCTATTTTTTTTTCTCTTTGTTCATTTTTTTTTTGTTTCTTAAATTCCACTTATCAGTAAAATCATATGGTATGTGTCTTTCTCCAATCAGCTTACTTCACTTAGCATTATACCCTCTAGCTCCATCCATATTATTGCAAATGACAAGATTTTGTTCTTTCTTATGGTTGAATAATCTCATATTTCTTTTTTAAGATTCACATCTGATATCAGCTCCCCCCTCCATATTCTGTCCTGAAATATACCTATGTTAGTTGCATTCTATGTGACAAGCCTTATTATTTGCTTCCTTGCACTAATAGAATTCTATCTCTCTTCTTAAAAGTTACTACATTTAATTTTAATGATTTTTCTTGCAGTTTTACCAACTATGCTGTGAACCCCTTCATGTCAAGGACTGTCTTTCTTTATTTTTTTAATGTTTATTCATTTTTAAGAGACAGAGAGAGACAGAGTATGAGTTGGAGAGGGCAGAAAGAGGGAGACACAGAATCCAAAGCAGGCCCCAGGCTCTGAGCTGTCAGCACAGAGCCCAAAGTGGGGCCCAAACTCATGAACTGCAAGATCATTAACCAAACAGAAGTTGGACGCCCAAACAATCAAGCCACTCAGGCACCCCATCAGGGACTGTCTTTCATTCATTTTCCCCCAGCGTTTTGCAAAAAGCCATGTATATGAATTGCTAATAATGTTGGCTGAATGAGTTATTTGTGATGAGAAGTAAAGCATGGTATCAACCTGGAGCACAGGCTGTTAGAAAAGGTTTGGGGACCCGCGATGAAAGAAATGATGCTAGAAAGGAGAGGTACTTTAAAAATGTGACTTGTAAACTTCAAAGTGATACTGGGGGCTTTATAAAACTTGGGCTTTTGAAAATCTCATGAACTCCATGACTAGAATTAATAATAGAGTAAAACCCTCAGGCTGTAGCTTCAAGACAAACCAACCTACTGTCGAACTCATTAAGGGATAGTATGCCTTCATTGCATCTAAGCAATGGCAATTTGGGAGCTCTGAAATTTGCATCACCTCAGTGGTGAAATCTTTCAGAATAAGTCATGTAACTCATGAGATGCTGGCAAGAAAAGTCTCACTTAAGAGAAGGGCAGTCCTACACCACATATAAAATACGCATGACCCCTATTTTAGATGAGGAAATTGAAGCTCAGAATCATTTAATGACTTCCCCAAAGTTGCACTGCTAATAAGTAGTAGATGTAGCTGTCCTACTTAATTTATGAAACTAAATCCATTATACTCTTTATGGTACAAACCATGTACCAACATCTTAAAAGTCACAAATGTAACCAGGTATTTGGACTAACAAAAGTCATAACTACTGCTGGACATGTATGTGTGTTCTGTCTAGGAGAGTGAGAGGTAGTGTGAAGGTGAAGAACAATTAATGAATACAATCCTGACATAGAGACATTATTATTATTTTTATATATCAAGTAAACTTTTTGGGGAACTAATTTCAATTATTGCATTATTAGTAATAACTATATCTTTTAAGCTAGAAGTAAACTGTCAACATATAGGAGTCTGCTGCTCTTATGTCTTCTGAAATTAATCTTTTCTAAAAATGGAAGGCTACTGGTTGGGCCAAAAATAGAAATGATGGAGACTTTATAGTGGGTAAGTACATTGATTAGCTAATAAAATAGAGTTACACCCAGCAATAAATGTTGGTTTTATGGCTCCCCACTATATCTATCACCAAATGCTTTATAGAGAAAATCTCTCATAAGATAAGTGCAACAAGAAAACATGCAGAGGTCCAGTAACTCAGGAGGAAAGAGAGGAAACTATAAGAGGTACTAGAGTGACAAAAGGCCACAAACAAACTAAATTCTGTCAACACAGAAGGAAAGTGGGATCCAATTATTTAAAATAGAACCCATGTTGGACATTAGGTAGAAATGGTGGGAAAGAGGAAACCACCTTGAACAATTACAATTACCAGGGCCTTTGAAGAAATAGATGGTCTCCCAACAAAGGAGAAATGTGCACGTAGATTTTTTTTGCCTTTATGCCAGTGCTGAAAGAGCCCTGAGAAGCCAATGTAGTTCAAATATTCTCGGGAGGACCTGAAATTATTTGCAAACTTAGTCAGTTGACTTCCTAGGAGAAGTTTCTTTTGAGATACAGGCATTGTTAGAGTTAGAGATTTATGAATTGGAGCAGGTGTTTGGGGCAACAACATGAGAGTAAAAAATCACTCTTCAACATCTAGTCCACAGACATAATAGCCTGGTGTACACAGAATGCTAATGTAGGAATGGTGAGAATAACCCTCATCAGCACAACTCACCTTTAGTTGAATTTCCAAACCATGGGCTGAAATAGTGACATGTGGAAGGGTTTTTGGAGTGACAAGGAGAATGACAGTCTGTCAGTTGTCACTGACACAGGTGGTGGACTCACTACCAGGTCTGATCTTCATGACCAGCCATTGTGCCTCAGAGATGGAACTGAGAATGTCCCCAAGTCTCACTGTAGAGGGAGAACTCCCACAACCAACAGCATCTCTGTTCTGCTAGAAGACAGAGCAGTAACATGCAACTCTGAGTTGTCATGGAATCAGTAAACTTTTCCTGTGCTTTCCTCTTATTATTATCCTAATGAACCTGAATGTGATAGTGACAGCATTCTAAAGGGGGATGATACTCTCTTATAGACATAAGCTTGTATAAATTCTGATCAACCATCTGTCACTAAAAAGATTAGCATGAAATCTTCAGCAAGAATTGTATAGGCAAATCACAGTGAAATAATTGAGCAGTTGGGGCGCCTGGGTGGCGCAGTCGGTTAAGCGTCCGACTTCAGCCAGGTCACGATCTCGCGGTCCGTGAGTTCGAGCCCCGCGTCAGGCTCTGGGCTGATGGCTCGGAGCCTGGAGCCTGTTTCCGATTCTGTGTCTCCCTCTCTCTCTCTGCCCCTCCCCCGTTCATGCTCTGTCTCTCTCTGTCCCAAAAATAAATAAAAAACGTTGAAAAAAAAAATTAAAAAAAAAAAAAAAAAAAAAAAAAAAAGAAATAATTGAGCAGTTAATCTACTTAGAACACTTTCCTACCAAGCAAATTTTATAAGTCAATCAACTTTATTAAATTGAGGATAAATAGCAAATAAGAGGGCATTGAATTCAACAGGCTCACTCGGTTGTAGAGTACACTTATTATCATCAACTATTACTCCTTAATAATTGGAGGCAGGGCAAGCATCACTATAAATTAGCTTCAAAGTCCTTAGGAGATTTCAGTGGGACAGGGGAAGGAGACTGTAATTTAAAGAAATCAAAAGGATGAAGCACAAAGACAAGCCTTGCCAGCAATTCTACTAAGACAAAAGTACAAAGAACCTTGAAGGGGAAACACAGGAGTAGATTGCTAAAGTCACAGGAGAACACTCTGCTAAAGCAAATCATTGGCAGGTAAAGAAAAGATGAGTTGAAGATGTGTGATTAGTACCAATCATGAGTTTCAATTAATAACATAGCACTCAACCTCAAAATCATGTCATTTTATTGCTTGCAACAATAAATTATCTTCTATACAAATGGGTTCAAAATTATTAATATCTTTTTCTTTTATGTTTTTTTTTGTTCTTTTGTAGGTACTATCCCATTATTCCAACTACCAGTTGCATTTGCCATTCCATTTTCTTGACCCACATTAAAATTAGGCAAGTATGAAATTAAAACTCCAAACATTTTCAAAGCTATTTCAAATTCAGAGATTTATATCCCTTGCAAAATGGGATTTTGACTTTGACGCAGGTCTGGGACACAGTAGATCCCTAAGCACATTTCAATACAGATATGGAATAGTTAGGGTAGTGTGAGGGGTGAGTAATTTTTTTAACTATCTGAAAGTCCTTTGTGACTAACTTTTCCAGGTTATTTATGTATGGAGTATTTGGCAAATTCTAAATCGGTTCTTTCCAAGTAAAGCAAAATGGACTATATTTTCTTGGTAGCATTTAAATTTTATGACATACACGTGCTGGAAAAAAGATTCCTCTGTGATTCTGTCCATACTCCGAATCTAATATAAGAAATGCCACTGAAAGTCATAAAATGCCCTCTAAACCCAATGACAACATGAAAGGCATAGAAAGAGACAGTCAATACACAGGTGCAGGCTATCTCCAGCTTGCTCTGAAATCCATAATGGAGGGAGTGTTTCATTATTACTTAGAATATAAAATGCCACCTTGATTAATATTTAGTGAAAATAAATGCCTAGAAAGACCTTTCGTAAAGAGCAAAAATTTAGAAGGAGCTTGCAGTTTAGCAATAAAAATGTTCCACTTAATACAAATGAGGGCAGGATCCCTATATATATACAAGGAGCTTTTAATTAAGCTGAGAAGAAAACTCACACATGATAAATCAGAGAACCCCTTTTTCATACACACACACACACATGAATACACACAAATCGAACTAAGTCAGAAAAAGTATTTGCTTAAATCCTGCAGAGTACATTTAAAAGTGGGAATTTGTAGGCAGGGATACCTGGACTGGATCCCAGCTGACACTCACTGGCAGCATAACTGCCATCAACTTACTTAACCTTCCTGAGCCTTGGTTTACTCAACAGAAATATGGGAGAATATTACTACCTCCTACAAAGGATTGCTGTGAAATTTAAGTGGGAAAACGCAGAGTGCCTGGTCTACATAAAAGAGTCAATAAATATTGGTAAGGAGAGGAGTCTGCATATACTGCAATAAACATAGGATTAAATTCTGGAGCTCCAGTAACTTTCAGTTCTTACTCTAATTCCTTTAAGATTTCAATCTATAAGCAAAACTGTGTGTTCAAATTCATCTTCTCTACTGATATTCCTCATCAGCATGGTCACCATCTCATGTATTCCCTTCTCCTTTTCAAATAGATGGTGGCCTATAATTTATCAAAATATTCTCAGGAAAGGATTGCATTCCACACTTTCTCCAAAATTTTCCCATCGGGTTTGTCTTCTTAACACTCATTCTCTCCACTAGATCCTCCCTCTCAATCTACCATCATTTCCATTAACTCTCCATCGATAAACAAACCAAAATTGTTGCCTCCATTCTGCAACCCACTAGATGTTACTATCTCTTCCTTTCCCCCACTCCTACCAATCTCCAGTGGGATTTGTCTAACATCAGTCCTCTTCCTTTAAAATGAATTCCAGTCCCCAAAATCCAAACCATATCCTATAGGCTCATGATTAGCTTCTCTGCACCAGGTCCTGCTAGAAGGATTTTCACCTTCATATTGTTCTTTTCCTTCATACCACCACATGAGTGACTGCATCATCATCAACCATCACTCTTCCTCATGCCTGTGGGTATACCACCTAAACAGACTATAGGATAGAGGCTTTTGTTTATATTCAGCCTGTCTTGCTTGTTCTTACAGCAAAGTTTTCCAGCCCCTGGTGCACTCTCTTCTTGATCCCTCTGATTCCCTTTGCTTCAGTTTTTGTTTTCTCCTTGGCACCTTGTACACATTTCCATCACTGTCACCTGGGGCTTCCCTGGGTGGTGTTTCTGCTCCATTTACTCAGTGAGGAAAGGGCCTCTGACCTATTTGTCATCACCAGCAGATTTCCTTCAGGCTACATGACTAACTGCCTGATTTGATATCCTTTATATTTGCAAATGAACTACAACCCTGTCTGGATTTTCTTGTCAGTTTTAGCAAGTTTCAATGATATCATGAGAGTTATCAAAAAATCTGTGCATAAAATCCAACTCTATGAATTTTCAAAGTTATTTTAAAATGTTGATCAGATGTGGTATTATCTGCAACTGAGTATGAATTAACTGTGCCTTGGATTAACAATATTTCCAAACCTGTAACATCACAGAATATTTCATGCAAAAAGAGAGAAAGAGAGAGAGAGAGAGAGAGAGATACAGATCTACTAGTAAGTAATGAAATTTTCAATTATTCAATTCTGTTAGTAAAAACAGTCTGTATTCTTCTCTGCACAAAAATAGCTGGGCAATCTATTAATTGATCCCCTTTAATTTAAAGTATCCTTATTTAAAAACAACAACAACAACAACAACAACAGCATCTGACTATTGATTTCAGCTCAGGTCATGATCTCCTGAGAGCAAGCCTCTAGCTTGGGCTCTGTGCTGACAGCATGGAGCCTGCTTGAGATTCTCTCTCTTTTTATCTCTTTCTCAAAATAAATGAAGAAACATTAAAAATATATAAAAAAATAAATTTAGAAAATACAATTGAAGTCCAACTAGAGATGTGGTGCTTTGGTCTACACCACAAATTATAAACATCCCTGGCCCTGTTGGAAATTCACTAAATGATGTCTTCATAAATGTCTATCTAGATGATATTACCCACAAATGATTTTACTGAGTTTACTTTATAACTAGAAAGTTGCCATTTTTTTCACTTTGGTTTGTTTGGGGTTTTAGTAAAGGTTTTAATGCAGAGGACATCCTTGCACTCTTAGTTACATGTGACAGGGAAATTACAGCTTTATTTTATTATTATGAAGAGATACTTTTTATATTAAAAGAAAAATTCTAGGGCATCTGGGTGGCTTAGCTGGTTGAGTAACCAACCATTGATTTCAGCTCAGGTCATGACCTCAGGGTCGTGGGATTGAGTCCTGCAAGAGGCTCCATGCTGAGCACGGAGCTTTCTTGGGATTCTCTCTCTGTCTTCCTCTGCCCTTCTACGCCACTTGTGCTCTCTCTCTTTTTCTAAAACAAAACAGAAAATAAATAAATAAATAAATAAATAAATAAATAAATAAAAATTTAAAAATGAAAGGAAAATCCTATTTTATGAGTATCAATAAAGTTCAGTGTAGAGGCATTTTTAGTGGAATAAATTATGTAAAAATAATTTTTGATAGATAAGCACTTTATATATTGAATGACATATTTACACAAAACTTTATTATTACCACCTTATACTTTCTTAGCATGATATATTAAGAATCTAGAAATATAGTTTAACATAAACTTATTCATTTTTTTAAAAAAGTTTCTTCAGGGAGGGAGCCAAGATGGCAGAACAGCATGGAAGTTTTTATGTGTCTCACATCCATGACATAGAGCCAGACCAACACTAAACCATCCTACACACCCAGAAAACTGATTGGAGGATTAACACAATAATCTGCACAACCTAAACCACAGAATTCAGCAGGTACCCAATGTGTAGAAGTGAACTGGGGGAGAGAGAAGCTGTGGCAGGCAGGCAGCTGCTTGTAAAGGCAGAGGATGGAGACAGAGTGGGGGGGGGGGGGGGGAGGAATATGGGAAAAGCACCCCTCCCCAAAAGCAGCTGGAGAGAAAGTGGGAAATTGTAAACAGCCACAAGGACTAAAACAAAAAGGGAAAAAGGAGAGAGGAGAGGGCTTAAATTCCATCAAGACTGTAAACAAGGGGAGTGCAGAGTCTGCAACACCACAGCTCAATACCTGGTGGTGCTCTGGTGGGAAGGGTGAACCCCCAGGAGCAGAGTGGGGTCCGGGAGATTCTTGGGCCACACAGGGAAAAGCGGTTCCACTGCTGGAAGGACATTTGGTAGAGACTGTTGAGGCCATCTGGTCCCAGCAGACCCCAGAGAATGGCCACATTCGCTGGTGCTGAACAAGGTCGTTAAGGGTGAAGCCTGGTGCCAGATGTGTGTTGTGATTTTCCATAATCCCTGAAACGCTGCTAATACACTATCTCGCGAATTTTTTCTGGGGCGGGCTGGCACCTGGCCGCAGTCTCAGGGCACTGGCAGCAGCAGGGTCCAGCAAGCATTCCTGGGTGCAGCCGACATTTGGCCTTTGCTTGGTGAGACCCACCACAGAGGGGCAGAATGGGTCAAAGCCACAGTCCTTTAGAAGTAAGGGACCAGGGAAAACAGCTGTATCTGAAACAAAACTCGGGAGAGAGGTATTGCCTGGGACCTGGTCATGGACAGAGAAAAAGCGGAAGTGGACAAAGCTGGACAGAGGATGGGTGTGCAATTGCTGACTGGGGAGAACAGAGTTCCTATACTAGAGACTGGGTAGCTGGGTGATGCCATTTTCACCGCTCCCATGCATGCCCATATGCATCTACGAGCACCACAACACTCTACCCCAGTAGGCTAGCAGCACCATCTATGGAGAACAGAGCCATTACACTAAGCCCCACCCAACTGGGCCAACATCACTCTTCAAGAACACAACTCTCACTGCCTGCTTACTTTATGGATTATAAAGTGCTTCATAGTCTGACTTCTAGGGGAAAATGAAGCAATTTCAGTTGTATTTCAATCTGTTAGCAGGTCCATCTATTCAATTTTCTATCTTTTTTTTCTCTTTTCTACTTCTTTTCTTTTTCTTGAATACAGAAAGAGAAAAAATTCATTTTTATTTCCAATTTTTATTAAAAATATTTTTCTTTATTTTTTCCTACTATATTTTTTACTTTTGTATAATTTTTTTCAAATTCTATTTTACTTCTATCATTTCATTTTAGACTACTTCAGTGTATTCATTTTTTAAAATTCTCAAACAAGTTCCTTTTTCCCCCCTTTTTTCTCTAATCAAACCACTTTCAACACCCAGACCAAAACACACCTAGGATCTAGCACCATTTATTCATGTGTGTGTGTGTGTGTGTGTGTGTGTGTAATTTTTTAATTTTAATATTTTAAAAATGTTTTTAATTTTAATTTTTCTACCTCATTAATTCCTTTTCTCCCTTCAAAATTATGAAACAAAGGAATTACCCCAAAAGAAAGAGAACGAATGAAAAACAGCCAGGGATTTACCGACACAGATACAAGCAAGATGTCTGAACCAGAATTTAGAATCACAATATTAAGAATACTAGCTGAAGTTGAAATAGACTAGAATCCCTTTCTGCTGAGATAAAAGAGGTAAAAACTAGTCAGGATAAAATTTAAAAATGGTAAAACTGAACTGCAATCATGGATGGATGCCGTGGTGGCAAGGATGAGTGAGGTAGAAAAGAGAATCAGCGATATAGAAGACAAACTTGTGGAAAAGAGAATCAGGGATATAGAAGACAAGCAGAAAAAAAGAGGGAGATTAAGGCAATAGAGCATGATTTAAGAATTAGAGAAATCAGTGACTCAATAAAAGGAACAACATCAGAATCATAGGAGTCCCAGAAGAGGAAGAGAGAGAAATAGGGGTGGGAGGGTTATGTAAGCAAATCATAGAGGAAAACTTTCCTAACCTGGGGAAATACATAGGCATCAAAATCCAGGAAGCATAGAGGACCCCCATTAGATTCAACAAAAACTGACCATCAACAAGGCATATCACAGTCAAAGTCACAAAATATTCAGGCAAGGAGAGAATCATAAAATCAGCAAAGGGAAAAAATGTCCCTAACAAGATAGATCAGGTTTGTAGCAGATCTATCCACAGAAACTTGGCAGGCCAGAAAGGAGTGGCAGGCTATATTCAATGTGCTGAATCAGAAAAATATGCAGCTGAGAATTCCTTATCCAGCAAGGCTGTCATTCAAAATAGAAGGAGAGATAAAAAGTTTCCCAGACAAACAAAAATTAAAGGAGTTTGTGACCACTAAACCAGCCCTGCAAGAAATTTTGAGGGGGACTCTCTGAGGGGAGAAAAGATGAAAATATACATACATACATACATACATACATACCAAAAGCAACAAAAATTAGAAATGATCAGAGAACACCACCAGAAACTCCAACTGTACAAGCAACATAATGGCAATAAATTCTTCTCTTTCAGTACTCTAAATGTCAACAGACTCAATGCTCCAATCAAAAGACATAGGGTAACAGAATGGATCAGAAAACAAGGTCCACCTGTATGCTGTTTACAAGAGACCCCATTCAGACCTAAAGACACCTTCAGATTGAAAGTAAGGGGATGGAGAACCATCTATCATGCTAATGGTCAACCAAAGAAAGCTGGAGAGCCATACTTATATCAGACAATCTAGACTTTAAAATAAAGACTATATCGAGGGATGCAGAAGGGAATTATATCATAATCAAGGGGTCTATCCACCAAGAAGACCTAACAATTGTAAACATTTATGTACCAAATGTGAAGGCACCCAAATATATAAATCAATCACAAACATAAAGAAACTCATCAACAGTAATTCCATAATAGTACCACTCACAGCAGTGGAGAGATCATCTAATCAAAAAATCAACAAAGAAACAATTGCTTTGACTGATACACTGGACCAAATGGACTTAACAGGTATATTCAGAATATTTCATCCTAAAGCAGAATATACATTCTTCTCCAGTGCACATGGAATGTTCTCCAGAATAGACCCCATACTGAGATACAAATCAGCCCTCAGCAAGCACAAAAAGATTGAGATCATACCGTGCGTATTTTCAGACCACAACACTATGAAACTTGAAATCAACCACAAGAAAAAATTTGGAAAGGTTACATATACTTGGAGACTGAAGAACATCCTACTAAAGAATGAATGGGCTAATGAAGAAGTTAAAGAGGAAATTTAAAAGTATAGGGAAGCCAATGAAAATGATAACACCACAATCTAAAACCTCTGGGACTCAGCAAAGGTGGTCATAAGAGGAAAGTATATAGCAATCTAGGCCTTCCTAAAGAAGGAAGAAAGATCGCAGATACACAACCTAACCTTATGCCTTAAAGAGCTGGAAAAAGAAAAGCAAATAAAACTCAAAAACAGCAGAAGACAGGAAATAATAAATTTTAGAGCAGAAATTAATGCTATCGAAACCAAAAAAACAGTAGAACAAATCAATGAAACCAGAATCTGGTTCTTTGAAAGAATTAACAAAATTGATAAACCTCTAGCCAGTCTGATCAAAAATAAAAAGGAAAAGACCCAAATAAATAAAATCAAGAATGAAAGAGGAGAGATCACAACCAACACAGGAGAAATAAAAACAATAATAATATTATGAGCAATTATATACCAATAAAATGGGAAATTATAAGAAATGGACAAATTCCTAGAAACATATACACTACCAAAACTGAAACAGGAAGAAAGAGAAAATTTGAACAGACCCATAACCAGTCAGGAAATTGCATTAGTAATCAAAAATCTGCCAAAAAATAAGAGTCCAGGACCAGATGGGTTTCCAGGGGAATTCTACCAAACATTTAAGAGTTAACACCTATTCTCTTGAAGCTGTTCCAAAAAATAGAAATGGAAGGAAAACTTCCAAACTCCTTCTATGAGGCTAGCATTACCTTGATTCCAAAACCAGACAGAGACCCCACTAAAAAGGAGAACTACAGACCAATTTCCCTGATGAATGTGGACGTAAAAATTCTCAACAAGATATAAGCCAACCAGATCCAACAATACATTAAAAAAATTATTCACCACGCCAAATGGGATTTATACCTGGGATTTATACCCTACAGGGCTGGTTCAATATCTGCAAAACAACGTGATTCATCACATCAATAAAAGAAAGGACAAGAACCCTATGATCCTCTCAATAGATGCAGAGAAAGCATTTGACAAAATACAGCACCTCTTCTTGATTAAGACCCTCAAGAACATAGGGATAGAAGGAACATACCTCGAGATCATAAAAGTCATATATGAATGATCCATCGCTAATATCATCCTCAACGAAGAAAGACTGAGAGCTTTCCCCCTAAAGTCAGGAACAAGACAGGGATATCCCCTCTCACCACTGTTATCCAACATTGTGTTGGAAGTCTTAGCCCCTGCAATCAGACAACACAAAGAAATAAAAGGCATCCAAAATGGCCAGGAGGAGGTCAAACTTTCACTCTTCACAGATGACATGATACTCTATATGGAAAACCCTAGAGATTCCACCAAAAAACTGCTAGAACTGATTCAAGAATTCAGCAAGCTTGCAGAATATAAAATCAATGCACAGAAATAGGTTGCATTCCTATACACCAACAATGAAGCGACAGAAAGAGAAATTAAGGAACCTATCCCATTTATAAATGCACCAAAAACCATAAAATAACTAGGAATAAAACTAGCCAAAGAGGTGAAAAATATATACACTGAAATCTTTAGAAAGATTGTGAAAGAAATTGAAGACACAAAAATGGAAAAAGATTCCATGCTCCTGGATAGGAAGAACAAATATTGTTAAAATGTCGATACTACCCAAAGCAATCTACATATTCAATGAAATCCCTATCAAAGTAACATCAGAATTCTTCACAGAGCTAGAACAAATAATCCTAAAATTTGTATGGAACCACAAAAGACCCTGAATAGTCAAAGCAATCTTGAAAAAGAAAACCAAAGCAGGAGGCATCACAATCCCAGACTTCAAGTTACACTACAAAGCTGCAATCATCAAGACAGTGTGGTACTGGCACAAGAACAGACACTCAGATCAATGGAACAGAATAGAGAACCCAGAAATGGACCCACAAATGTATGGCCAACTCATCTTTGACAAAGCAGGAAAGAATATCCAATGGAATAAAGACAGTCTCTTCAGCAAGTGGTGCTGGGAAAACTGGACAGCGACATGCAGAAGAATGAACCTGGACCACTTTCTTACACCATACACAAAAAAGAACTCAAAATGGATGAAAGACCTCAAAGCAAGACAGGAAGCCATCAAAATCCTCAAGGAGAAAGCAGGCAAAAACCTCTTTGATCTTGGCCGCAGCAACTTCTTACTCAACACGTCTCCAGAGGCAAGGGAAACAAAAGAAAAAAATGAACTACTGGGACCTCATCAAAATAAAATCTTCTGCACAGCAAAGGAAACAATCAGCAAAACTAAAAGGCAACCGACAGAATGGGAGAAGATATTTGCAAATGACATATCAGATAAAGTGTTCGTATCCAAAATCTATAAAGAACTTATCAAACTCAGCACCCAAAAAACAAAGAATCCAGTGAAGAAATGGCCAAAAGACATGAATAGACACTTCTCCAAAGAAGACATCCAGATGGCCAACCAACACATGGAAAAATGCTCAACATCATTCATCATCAGGGAAATACAAATCAAAACAACGAGATACCACCTTACACCTGTCATAATGGCTAACATGAATAATTCAGGCAATGATAGATGTTGGCATGGATGCAGAGAAAGGGGATCTCTTTTGCCTTGTTGGTGGGAATGCAAGCTGGTGCAGCCACTCTAGAAAACAGTATAGAGGTTCCTCAAAAAACTAAGAATAGAACTACCCTACAACCCAGCAATTGCACTACTAGGTATTTATCCAAGGGATACAGGTGTGCTGTTTCGAAGGGACACATGCACCCCAATGTTTATAGCAGCACTACCAACAACAGCCAAAGTATGGAAAGAGCCCAAATGTCCATCGATAGATGAATGGATAAAGAAGATGTGGTATGTGTGCATACACACACACACACACACACACACACACACACACACTGGAGTATTACTCGGCAATCAAAAAGAATGAAATCTTTCCATTTGCAACTACGTGGATGGAACTGGAGGGTATTATGCTAAGTGAAATTAGTCAGAGAAAGACAAATATCATATGACTTCCTTCATATGAGGAGTTTCAGAGACAAAACAGATGAACATAAGGGAAGGGAAGCAAAAATAATACAAAACAGGGAGGGAGACAAAACATAAGAGACTCATAAATATGGAGAACAAACTGAGGATTACTGGAGGGGTTGTGGGAGGGGGGATGGGCTAAATGGGTAAGAGGCACTAAGGAATCTACTCCTGAAATCATTGTTGCACTATAAGCTAACTAATTTGGATATAAATTTTTTTAAAAATTAAAGTAAATAAAAAAAATTTCTTCAAATTGCGATGAAAATAGCCATCTGCCCAGTACTATACTGGGCATAGCCATCAAACTGCATTATATGTGATTTTATAGACAAAATATTTTGAAGTTTTTCTTTCAACTCTAAATATTTGGGCATACCAATTTAAACTACTATATGATTCCACTTATACAAGGTATCTTAGGTAGTCAAATTCACAGAAACATAAAACAGAATGTAGTCAGCAGGGTCTGTGGGAAGAGGAAATGGGAAGCTGTTGTTTAACAGATTCAGAGTTTCAGTGTTGTAATAGGGTGGAAAGCTGCTGAAAACTTTGTGAGTACACTTAACACTACTGAATTGTACACCTGAAAATGGTTAAGATGATAAATTTACAGTTGTGGGGTTTTTGCTTCGTTTTTTAAGTTTTTATGTTAATTCCAGTTAGTTAACGTACAGTGTTATATTAGTTTCAGATGTGATTCAACACTTCCATACATCACCCCGTGCTCATCACAAGTGCTCTCCTGAATCCCCATCACCTGTTTCACCCATCCCCACCCACCTCCCCTCTAGTTATATGGGATGTATTTTTTACCACAGTTAAACTTTTAAAAGATAAAAGGAAAACAGCACAAACTAATAGCATCTCACAACCAAAAGTACATATATTGGGGCTTAAAAACCTTTAATTCCACACCACAATTGTATTTAATTTCCACCTGTAATTATATTTGAAGTCATGTTATTTAAGATAGTTAAGCTAGAGTGTGCTAAAATAAACTATGGAATAAGGTTAAGTTCTGGTCAATTTGAAGAGGGAAATTTTGTTTTTTATTAATTTTAAAGTAGATCTCTAGTTATACTGAAATGAGAAGTCACTTATTTGACTCTCTCTACAATAGGAAAGAAATGAGATGTCTTCAACAAGATAGAAAATTTAGCTTTAATAATAAGAAGTCTGAACCTAGTAAACAGTAAAAGCATTTAGCCCTTGGTGTAATAGGCAGAAAGATCGTCCAAACAAACATATTAGCCTTATAGAATCATCCAAGTCATCAAAAGCACTGTTAAACTATCTCTCTCTTTTACCTAGAATTAAAATATACTTAAAATAATAATACAAAGTGAGTAAAAAAATAATTTTAAAAATTAAAGCAATGTTTTATAATGACTTTAAAGACAGCCTATATCTACCAATTCTATTTCTGTATTTTCATAAAAATGACTTTGGATGACATAGGTTTCTGCACTGGGGGAAAATTATGCTGCAGTCAACTTCATCTGCACCACTCTGCCACTGGATCCTTTCATCTGGCATTTTCCAATGTTTCAGAAAAATTATATGACCCAGCTAAACCATGGAGCCATAAAATCCACTTAGGAGAAGCAAGTCATTCCACACTTATGAAGGCAATATAGGTAGATCTGCCTTTCATTGCACATTTTTATGTCCTTCAAGATAGATACATTATTATATGTTATTCAATATTAAAAATTCCATGAACTAAGTAATAGCATTCATTTTATAACAGTAAACCAAGGTTCAGTGAGGGGAATTGACAACTAGTAAACAGTGGAGCATGAACTCAAAGACACACTCCTGAATAATCGATGCACTAGCCACATCACTCAATATGCTCAGGATTTTCTTTCTACCTCCCCCTTCAATTTCTTTTTCTCCCAATCCTATTCTTTCATTTGCTTGATCTCCCCCCAAAATATACCCTCATGGACTCATATACTATCCATATACAGGCTTTTTAGTTCTTTAATTAAAAATATATAATTTATAAAAAATACTATAAAATATAATTCACAAAATAAATTATAATTGCATATACAATTATTAAAAATAAGAGAATTTATTTTAAAAACACTTAAAAATATCTAGATTTAATAAATCCATAAAATCACTTTTTTTCCCCTTCTGGAGTATAGCTATTGGTCAACATTAATCATGAGACAATGCTCTGAATGAATCCATTCACAAAAATGAAACAGAAATCCTCTCACTACCATCATGTCCCCCATCTTCATAGCCCACTGTGTTCCTTTATACTATAGCAGTTTTCATAGTGACCGTACATGTTCATAGTTCTTATCCTTTATAACCAGAGGCAAGGCAATTCCATTCTATTAGCCAAAATTTTAGGGAAATTATACTTATGTGCTCAAAAACTTGTGAATAAGCATTAAGTCTATGTCTACAATTAAGAGTGACAAATCTGATTTCTAATGATAAGCAGCAGTGGATGTGTCTGCCATTTTTGAAAACTCCTGCACAGCAATTTCACCCAATTGTCTATTACTGTTAGCTTCTAGGTTGCTACTTCTTTTTATTTAATATCCCCAAGACTTGATTTGACATTTATCCATTATCTTATATTAAATGCTCGTAATTCAAACACATTTTCTCTCTGACTGCCAAACTAATTTTCATGGTCCCCCATTGTTAAATGGTTCTTATTAGTGACATGAGACACATAATTACATAAAAACATCTAGCTACTTCTCGCGATAGCAGGGATCTCAATAGAGTTTCCAAAGGAGAACGGGCATTATTTTTGTTCTGTTTTTTGTTTATAGGCTCATAAGCCTAATGACATAAAAGTTTAGAGTAGTTCTTACATAAAAAGATGAATAGCAATCCTCAAAGAAGCAACAGCCCGGCCTCTAGACTGGATTTGCAGAACAGTCTGATTTGTTTCTGCTCATAATGGGATATATTGTTACACAAACACATGTCTAATATACACATATTATCTCTGTATTCATCTATATGTCTACACATAATTTAAACACTTTCCGCTTGGAAGAAACCACCCTCTTCAATATAATAAACAAAAATCCCTAAATTGGTAGGGTCACCCCAGATCTTATAGACTGTATTTTGCAGGGAAGAAAGTAGGCCACACATTGTTGAAACAGACTTTGCCAAGAAAACGAAATAAATTTTTCTCTCAGACTCCACTTTTCCACAATCTATTACCTTTAGTCTAGCCTGTGCATCAATCAGCAAGGCCACTTAAAACATCAAGGAAACAAAGTTCGCAAGTGCCCGTTCTAAACTGACCCATAATTTCCTGGAAATCTGAAATACTAAAATAATGGCATAATTATGAATGTGGGATGTGAAGTATATCTTATAAGGTTAGCACATCTTTTTTCTTAAAGCAGACTTCATCCCATATTTTCAGGCAACTCTCAATTGACTTCTGATTGTTGCTCTATTTGGGAAAATGATTTCTTCCCACATTCATGGTTAGCTCAAATTTTCCACATTTGAAGAAAACTAAAACCAGCTGTGTTAATAACACAACCTAAATTTTCTTACTGACACAATTTCTCCCAGACCAATATTTTGGGGAATCCATAATACAATCATCTGGACACTATCTTGGGGAGTTGACCAGTGTGGTAGAAAATATAGAAGAACTATACTTTCCAAGTCTTTTAAATAACAGTGCACCACAATCTAAACAGTGTGGACAGAATGACTTTCCAACTTCCACATATGTACTCCACAAGCTGTCAAAGATGGCATTTCTCCTTTTCAAGATGCCTTTCATTTTCATTTTAAATTGATTCACCTGTTGAATAATGTTGGCATGGAGAAGAGAGGATAAATAAGAGAGCTCTGGGCAGTGAATCTAAATATTTCTGCCTACCATCTGCACTGACCCTTAATATTAATTTATCTTCTCTGCCTCCCACTTAGAAACAGGTTAAACGACTAGTGAATCTAGCCAGAGAACCAAGGCTGATTTCAGGAAGGATTGAAACATAAAACAATTAGTCAAACCAAAAAATGCAATTAGTTATTCAGTTTTTCAATCAGTCAGCCTGTTACCAAATTGAAACAAGCATGGTTTGACTATCTACAAAGAGGCATTGACCAAAATGACAGAAACACACATAGAAATATTAGAGGATAATTTGATAAATATTAGAGGCAAATATGGGTGGTTAGAAATGGAGTTCATATTTATTGAACACTTCATTCAATCCTTAAAGTTTTGTTATTATAGATTAAATATGCTTAATTCTCTTATTTATAATTATATAATTGATTCTTGAAATAATGGATAACACTGGAAATAAAATGGGGAAATATACCTCTCTATTGTCAAATTAACATATTTCTCCTTTCCAGTAATTTATTTAAAATTTTTCATAAAAATGACTGTAAAACCATAGTTGGTTCTTAACATTTTTTACATAGATCACTTTGAGAATCTGAATGAGAAAATTATGAGTCTTCTTTCCCAGAAAAAAGTGTCTATAAAATGTGTATATATACCCAAAATTATTGACACATTGCAGGGGACACAACTGACATAATTTCACAATTTCATGGGCCCTTAAGCATTCTGATACTTACTTCAATATCCAGTACGCACACCCCACCCACACACACACCAAATTCCCAAAGACTGTAGCCGCTTTCCTTCTCTGCATCCCTACACCATAACCTAATACTTGATATCTAATTTTTAGTTTTTTCCCATTAATTTATTAAACAAAATCCTTTTCAAAAACAAAATAATCTCTTCAGAGAAATGTGCCTTTTATACTCCAGCTGGCACACAGAAGATGCTTGAGAATCACGTTGGGATTGATAGAAAGGAAAATGCAAGTAAATGAAAGCCATAATTACATGAGACCCTACGTGTTGTCCTTGGAATGTGAACGTTTCCACTTGCAAAATGCTTAGACTATCTCTATTCATTGGTCCTTCTGCATCTTTTCTCCACTAAATCAAGGACCACTGGATGACCCTGTGATGTTTTACACAATCAATGTAAAGCTCTATCCTATAGTTAACTGAATTTCAGCTTCAGTGAGCCAAATCCACCCACTTACAGGACACAAAGTTTGAGCCCAAGTTTTGGAGCTTTAGAGGAAAGACATCCTTACTTCTTTCTCTATCTCCGTTCAGCATGGTACTCCCTCACTTGATATCTTCACACTGCCAGGTCAAATCTCTTTGCCTTTTTGTCTGACCTAAGGCCATTTAAAACTACCAGGCAAGGACTAGGACTGCCATGGGGCTTCCTTTCATGTAGCAATGTAACAGAGCAAATACGCTCATCCTGGATAGAAGTTGTGTCACGCTTTGGTTATAGCTAGGTAGGTCAGTTATGCTCAGTTGGCCACCTTCTGAAGTCCTCTGAAAACAGAGTAAAATTGGTATCTGATACTGAGAATCACAGAAATCTCAGAAAATTTTTTCATTTATCAGAGCTTTATACCTAACTCTCCTTTACTAAAAAGACAAAAACAAAACCAAAAAAAGTACAACACACATGCTAATGTGATTATAGGTGTCACATGCAATGTTGTGTTATTTCAGCTTCCTTGAACCAAGTTAATATCCTGAAGAAAAATTTTGTCCTAGGAAGTGGACTTAAGACAGAGAACTTGTGATGCACATATCTAGGTTTTTGCTTCCTTTCCCTGGTTTTACTGCAGTTACACTACATGAAAATTAGAGAAAGATGGGGCGCCTGGATGGCCCACTCAGTTAAGTCTATCTGACTTTGGCTTCAGGTCATGATCTCGCATTTCACAATTTCAAGCCCCGCATCAGGCTCTGTGCTGACAGCTCAGAGTCTAAAGCCTGGTTCAGATTCTCTCTCTCTCTCTCTCTCTCTCTCTCTCTCTCTCTCTCTGCCCCTTCCCCACTTGCACTCTGTCTCTCTCTCAAAAATAAATAAGCATTAAAAAAAAGAAAAATTAGAGAAACAAAAACAAGTGTTTCTCCAATTATTATTAGCCATTTGCTCATTTTTATAGACTCTATTATCTTCTCAATGAGATTATCAGTTTTTCATTTAGGTGGTGCTCAGTCTACAATTAAGAAGTTAATTACAGAATTTGCCATTAAGGAAATGTAGGATAGTGGAGTGTGAGAGATTTGTTAACCTCAGAAATAGCAAAGTAGGCTTGAGTTGTAACTTAACAAAGGCCAGCCAGGAAATAATGGCTGGGAAGAAGGGGTAGTTCCAGGGATATAAATTGTCTAAACAAAGCCTCCGGGCTCAAATATTTTTGAGTAGCTGTCATCTAATGAATGACCTGTTGAATTTTGAAATTGTCACCTTTGGGAAGAACTCACAATTCTAGATTTAGAAGCAATTTCTTCTCTTTTTTTAAGAATTTTTTTTTTAATTTTTAAGTAACCTCTACACCCAGTGGGGGCTCAAACTCACAACCCTGAGATCAAGAGTTGCATGCATAACAAGATGAGCCAGGCAGGTGCCCTAGATTTAGAAGCAATTTCTTTTTTTTTAAGATTATTTTTATGTTTAAGTAACCTCTACACCCAGTGTGGGGCTCAAACTCACATCCCTAAGATCAAGAGTTGCATGCTCTACAAGATGAGCCAGGCAAGCGCCCTAGATTTAGAAGCAACTTCTGTGTAAACCTGGGGCAAGTGCTCTAGTTGCTGACCCACCACAGGCCACAGAAAACCCATAAAGTGGAAAGCAAAAGAAAAGAGCAAAAAGGGTGGTGGTGGGTAGAGATGAGAAGGGGTTTGTGAGTCCAAAATGTCTCACCATGTAAGGGGCAGGCAGAAACCAGGAAAAATAAGAACAGAAGACTAATTAATATGATCTGAGAGCCACTTCGAGGAGTTCTCAGAGAACAAATGTCACCTCAAAGACCTTTGGTGCTTGCTAAGGCCCCCTGATTTATAATCAGGGGAAATTTTGCCTTTTCCCAAACCTTGGTGATGATCTGAAGTGTCCTTTCATTTACCCAGTGTGAAGCAGCCAGAAGTTTGAGCAGAGGATTAGACATTACTAAGTAATCTATTATTATTTAATTTCTTTGTTGTCCATATATCTGAGTGTAATCCTACACTCAGATGGGGAAAAAATGAGGGAGAAAAATCTAAAAAGGACATTTCTCACTAGGGGAAAAATGACACAAAATGTTCTTTCCACTTTGTATCATCCCTTTGTAGATGGGAATGTAACTCTCTATCATGTAAAATCTGTTTCCTGAGTTTTGACTAAGGAGTTTAGGGTTGCATCTGATGTAAATCCTTTTCGCCAGTTTTTTATGTGATGTCTCTTATGGATATATGAAGCAATTAAGTGAAAAAAAAATAGTTCTGACCTAAGTCTAAATATAGCTTTGCTAAATTGAACCATTTATTTAAGAGGAAAACTGACTTTAAGAATCATACTACATTTTAATTCAGCCTCCAAAATCTATTTTCTACATTAGACACTATTAGTCCCCTGCAAAACATGTCCAACAGTTATTCTGAAACTATTGTTTTCTTTTCATCTTGTATTCTGAGATTTCTTCAGAGTAAAAAATGAGCAATAATGAATTATGACAAAGTTACTTTTTCCTTCCAAAATATTCACATCCGGACTTTGTTTAAATCACTCTACCTGTCATTTTTGCCTGCAGAAATCAACAACAAACAGTGAAAAGAGACATCAAGTTTGGTATCATTTTAGTTCCTAAAGCCTTTCCATTTTCATATTGGTTTCCTCAAAAGGCAAAACCACCCAAATATCACAGGAATCACTATCAGCCTATATTCCTTCCTGAAGTGATCATTCAGTGAAATAATAAATGTTTTATTCCTGCAGCTCCTGTTTCTTGCTGTCTTCCTTTCATTTGCTTTCAGCCTGAGTGAGAAATTTATTTTTGACACTGTTATTACATGAGGAACTAGTCATGTTGGAGTGTAAAATACTGAAATCTTTTTCAGTATAGTTACTGAGCGCTTCCTCTTCCATCAAAATATAGGCTAAATCTACAGAATTCCTATTAAATATCTTTTTAGTGTGATGCCATCATTGAATGATTTTGAAATGTGATAAAAGCAGGTGATCCAAAGTATTTGGATGCCAAGTATTTGGCAGCTTCAGATCCAAAGGAATAGGATTTAGACCCCTGTTTTTGTTGCGAAAAAAAAAATGGAGTCAGCAGTCCCGTGACTGTTCCCAATCTTACTCAGTTAGGAGGCCCTTAGCGTTTCCCTCAGCAAGACTAAACTTCGGACATTCTTTTTCCAGACTATAGGTTCTGGCCTCCCTTTATTTACAGCATTTACTTTATACAACTTTGAATTCTTTCTTTGCCCCTTTAAGATGTAAAATTTTTAAAAAGCTTTTTGCCAGTCTTACAATCCAGGAATGTCTTTCTCAAGGACATGAGGCCATCTCTTTGAAATGTAAACACTCAGGAAGACAGTGCCCCTACCTCCCTGTATCTTTGAGAAAGGAGGAGGCTCACTTTGGTGGGCACCTTGTAAAATTACCTTTGGTCATGAAGATTACTTTTCCATTGGGGGAAAACTGATTAACACAGATGGCCTAGGACCCCATCTCCAAATCTTAAAAAGACTTCCCCACTCTTTGTTCCAGTGAAGGTGAACTCACACTCAGTTCTTGTGTCTCCTATGATGTGGACCTTGAAGAAAGTCTTCCCTGACAGTTAACTCTGTCCAGTGCAATTTTTGCTTTGACAAGTGTTTAAAATATGCTACTCTACAGTATCAGTATAATCAAGGTTTTGCCACACCAGTCTCCTGACATATTTTTAAGTATAAAAAAGAAGACATCAAAAACAGACTTAAGGCTATTATGAGATATCAGAACTGATATAAAATCAAACCAGCTGCTAATAGTTATTAAAATATTCATGAGGGTGCCTGGGTGGCTCAGCTGGTTGACTAACTCTTGATTTTGGCTCAAGTCATGATTCCAGGGTCATGGGATTGAACCCCACATTGGGCTGTGTGCTAATCATGGAGCCTCCTTGAGATTCTCTCTCTCTCTCTCTCTCTCTCTCTCTCTTTCTCTCAATCTATCAATCTCTCTCTCTCCCTCACTCCCTCTTCTGCCCCTCTCCCCTACTTATGTGCACTTTCTGTCTAAAATTAAATAAATAAATGAATAAATGAATAAGTAAAGAAATAAAATGTTCATGAAAAAGACTAGAATGGAAAAAAAAGGTGATTTATTCACTTCCTATATTTTTCTACAAAAGACTCAAGCCAGTTTGGAATCAATAAAATAATAAACACAAGTAAAAACTAAAAAGAAGAATACAAACAGTCTTCCCAGAAGCGATAACATAGGTGTTATGATCAAGCCTCGTATTTGATTCTGAAGTTCTTGACAGCCAGGGAAAGAAGTAAAAAGAGTCAATTCCTCAAGGCAACTTTTCTTAAGTAACTTCTAAAAAATGTCTTCACTTAGAATTTCATGTAGAGGACACTAAGAAATGTAACAGAGAATGTTTTCGTGTTAAATGTGAACATACTTCTGTGTTTACAACAAATGTTATAACATATTTGCTATGGTTATTTCTCTTTTTTTGTATCAATTTGTCTCTTTTTTTATTAAGAAACTTTATTGTTTAGAATAGCTTTAGATTTATAGAAAATTTGGGAAGATAACACAGAGTGCTCCCTGTAACCCAAACTTAGTTTCTCCTATTATTAACATCCTATATTTGTAAGGTACATTTGTTACAATTAATGAACAAATACTAATACATTACATAACTATTATCATAATTAAATTATACACTTTATACAGATGTCCTTACTTTTTAACCCGATGTCCTTTTTCTCTTTGGATCCCATCCATGATAAATTTTACATTTATTTTTTTTAGTTTATGTTTTTTAATGTTTATTCACTTTTTGAGAGAGAGACAGTGCACGTGAGTGAGGGAGGGGAAGAAAGAGGGAGGTACAGAATTTGAAGCAGGCTCCAGGCTCTGAGCTGTCAGCAGAGAGCCTGACAGGGGGCTCAAACTCAAGAACCAGGAGATCATGACCTGCACCGAAGTCAGACACTCCTTAACAGACTGAGCCACCCAGGCGCCCCTAAGAAAACTTTGTTACATTTAGTCATCCTGTTTCCTTAAACTCCTCTTGGTGTGACAATGTCTTAGGCATTTCTTTTTTTTTTTTTTTTTTTTTTAGTCTAGTTAACATATGTGTTTTATTAGTTTCAGATGTACAATTTAATGATTATAATGATTAAACAGTTCCATATATTACTCAGTGCTCATCAGGACAAGAGTATTCTTAATCCCTTCTGGTCATTTCTTATAGTGACCACTGATGGAAGCCTAGGGCTTAACCCAGAAATATGGGAAGGTGTAGGAAAGGTGATCCTAGAAGGAGAATAATGGGGTCTGAATATGTTATTCTTTGCTTGTGAGACTGGAGTTGAGAATTAAGTTTAAAGTGCCTGGGGCGCCTTGGTGGCTCAGTCGGTTAAGTGTCTATAGTGACTATAAGTGTCTAAGTGACTAAATGTCTAAGTGACTATAGCTCAGATCGTGATCTCACGGTCCCACAGTGTGGAGCCTGCTTGGGATTCTCTCTCCTTTCCTCTCTCTCTCTGCCTCTACCCCATTCACTCTTTCTCTCTTTCAAAAATAAATAAGTAAACTTTAAATAAAAAGAAAAATTAAAGTGCCTTAATTGATGTTATATTCTCTTTTTATCATTTATGCTTTGGAAACAAGGAACCCAGGGGCAGATTTGGTTTTCTATTGTGAATTTAAGAAAGCTAAGAAATGTTCAGAACTGGATGGAGGTCCACCCACCTTTGTCCGGAAATAGACGCTAGAGGCATCACTGATGTTTTGCACAACTCCAGGAGGTACATTTACATAAAAGACAATGCAATTTGAATTTTCTGGCACTGTGTGACTTATTGCAGTGCCAGAATATGGGGAACCAAAGTTAGGATTTTGAGGCTGCTTTACACAACTTCTAATTCTGAGGCCACAAGAACACATGGAATAAATATGCTTTAGCAAGTAAATTTTTGTGGCTGGTGGTGGTAGTCACCTGTTACCATCTAGAAAGAGTTTAATAATTCCAAAAGTGATCTGACTCTGGGAAACTTGACATACGGTGGTAAAGAAAAAAGAATCTGTAGAATTTTCTGTTGACAGTGATTTTTTTTCTCTCTCTGCTATCATCTGAATTGTGAGCATTCTCCTGACAGTTTCTCTGCTCACTATAACAACAACAACAACAACAACAACAACAACAACAACAACAACAGCATATTGGTATGGCTATATGCCACACACACTGTTCTGACAAACTTAGATATATTTATTCATTTAGATATATCTACTCATTTAAATTTCATAAAACTTCAAGAACAAAAGTACTATTGTTTCCCCCCATTTCACAGAGAAACAGAAGCACAGTCGGGTTAAGTAGCAAGTCTAAGGTCATGCAGCAAATGCATAATGGAAGCAGGATTTAGACTCTGACATTATGACTCCAGAGCTCATTCTTTGGATAGAGACAAGAGTGCCCTTCAATTATTAGGAGTGGTCCCTTGTAATCTTCAGACTATTTTGCTGGAAAAATGAGAATGGGCTCATGTGGCTTCCTTACCAATTAACTATTGGTATAAAGAACATGGGTCATTTCCAGGATGAGACAGTTAGGACCTAATGTATCTCCTCCATTCTTATCTTTCTCTATTATAATGAGTTGGAAGCTACCTGTGAGATGTCAGTGTCACAAGATGCAGAAGGGCCAGATATCAGAGTCAACAGATGGAGGAAAGCACCCATCAACCTACAAAAGACTTTGTGTTACGTGAGAACTAAACTTGAGATTTCAATTGGGAAAGTAATTTATTATCTCACATAGTCTTTTCTACTTTTACTAATACAGAGCTCTTAAACACTACCCTATGGTTCTAATTACAGCTCTATATCCATTCCCTAGCTGACTACATCCACAAACTTGATTCTAAATGTAATCTATTTGCTAACGATTTTCAAGAGTAAATCCAAATTTGATATTCTCATGTCTAAATAACATTTGGAGGATGTACATTCAATATCTTGAAAACATATTTCCATAATAAAAACTCTCAGTAAACCAGGGATAGAGGGGAACTTTCTCAACGTGATAAAGAATATCTTTAAAAATCTATGGCTAACCTCATACTTAATGGTAAGAAACTAGAAGCTTTGTCACTAAGATCAAGAATAAGGCAAGGATGTTCCATCTCACCACTACTTTTCAACATCTTACTGGAAGTCCTAGTTAATAAAAAAGATAAGAAAAAATTAAATGCTATATATATTGCAAAGGAAAAAAAATAAAACTTTGTTCACAGATGACATGATCACCTACGCAGAAAATCTGAAAGAAATGACAAAAATTTCCTAGAACTCCTAAGTGTTTGTGACAAGGTTGCAGAATACAAAGCTAATATACAAAAAGTCAATCACTTGTAAAAGATCTGTATGCTGAAAACTATAGAAAGCTTATGAAGGAAATTGAAGAAGATATAAAGAAATGGAAAAACATTCCATGCTCATGGATTGGAAGAATAAATATTGTCAAAATGTCAATACTACCCAAAGCTATCTACACATTCAATGCAATCCCAATCAAAATTGCACCAGCATTCTTCTCGAAACTAGAACAAGCAATCCTAAAATTCATATGGAACCACAAAAGGCCCCGAATAGCCAAAGTAATTTTGAAGAAGAAGACCAAAGCAGGAGGCACCACAATCCCAGACTTTAGCCTCTACTACAAAGCTGTCATCATCAAGACAGCATGGTATTGGCACCAAAACAGACACATAGACCAATGGAATAGAATAGAAACCCCAGAACTAGACCCACAAACGTATGGCCAACTAATCTATGACAAAGCAGGAAAGAATATCCAATGGAAAAAAGACAGTCTCTTTAACAAATGGTGCTGAGAGAACTGGACAGCAACATGCAGAAGGTTGAAACTAGACAACTTTCTCACACCATTCACAGAAATAAACTCAAAATGGATAAAGGACCTGAATGTGAGACAGGAAATCATCCAAACCCTAGAGGAGAAAGCAGGAAAAGACCTCTCTGACCTCAGCCGCAGCAATTTCTTACTTGACACATCCCCAAAGGCAAGGGAATTAAAAGCAAAAATGAACTATTGGGACCTCATGAAGATAAAAAGCTTCTGCACAGCAAAGGAAACAACCAACAAAACTAAAAGGCAACCAACGGAATGGGAAAAGATATTTGCAAATGATGTATTGGACAAAGGGCTAGTATCCAAAATCTATAAAGAGCTCACCAAACTCCACACCTGAAAAACAAATAACCCAGTGAAGAAATGGGCAGAAAACATGAATAGACACTTCTCTAAAGAAGACATCTGGATGGCCAACAGGCACATGAAAAGATGCTCAACGTCGCTCCTCATCAGGGAAATACAAATCAAAACCACACTCAGATATCACCTCACACCAGTCAGAGTGGCCAAAATGAACAAATCAGGAGACTATAGATGCTGGAGAGGATGTGGAGAAACGGGAACCCTCTTGCACTGTTGGTGGGAATGCAAACTGGTGCAGCCACTCTGGAAAGCAGTGTGGAGGTTCCTCAAAAAATTAAAAATAGACCTACCCTATGACCCAGCAATAGCACTGCTAGGAATTTACCCAAGGGATACAGGAGTACTGATGCACAGGGACACGTGTACCCCAATGTTTATAGCAGCACTCTCAACAATAGCCAAATTATGGAAAGAGCCTAAATGTCCATCAACTGATGAATGGATAGAGAAATTGTGGTTTATATACACAATGGAATACTACATGGCAATGAGAAAGAATGAAATATGGCCTTTTGTAGCAACGTGGATGGAACTGGAGAGTGTGATGCTAAGTGAAATAAGCCATACAGAGGAAGACAGATACCATATGGTTTCACCCTTATGTGGATCCTGAGAAACTTAACAGAAACCCATGGGGGAGGGGAAGGAAAAAAAAAAAAAAAGAGGTTAGAGTGGGAGAGAGCCAAAGCATGAGACTGTTAAAAACTGAGAACAAACAGAGGGTTAATGGGGGGCGGGGGGGTGGGGGAGGGTGGGTGATGGGTATTGAGGAGGGCACCTTTCGGGATGAGCTCTGGGTGTTGTATGAAAACCAATTTGACAATAAACTTCATATATTGAAAAATAAAAAAAATTAAAAAAAATAAAGCAGAGAAAAAAAATAATAAAATAAATAAATAAATAAATAAATAAAATAAATAAGTCAATCACTATCCTACACATCAGCAATGAACAAGTGGAATCTGAAATTAAAACCCAATACCATTTATGCTAACACACTAAAAATGGAAAGCTTAGATATAAATCTAACAAAACATGTACAAGATCTATATGAAAAAAATTGCAAAATTCGGATGAATAAAATTTTTAAAAGAACTAAATAAATGGAGAGATATTCCATGTTCATGGATAGGAAGACTTAATATTGTCATGAGGCCAGTTCTTTCCCCCTTGATCTATATATTCAATGCAATCCTAATCAAAATACCAAAAAGTTATTTTTGTGATACTGACAAACCAATTTGTCAGTAGATTATATGGAGGGTCAAAAAACCCAGAATATGCAACACAATATTGGAAAAGAACAAAGTTAGACCTCAAGATGTAATACAAAGCTATATATGACACACATACACATATATGTATACATATAGTATATATAAGATATATACATATTTTAGTATATACTACATACATAGTAATCAAGACAGTGTGGAACTGGTGAAAGAAGAAACAAACAGATCACCAGAACAAAATAAAGAGCCCAGAAATAGACCCCCATAAATATGGACAATGGAGAGTCTGAAAGAAAAATAACTGTTGGCATAGAATTCCACACCCAGCAGAACACTATTTTAAGAATAAGGCTGAATAAAGATATTTTCAGACAAACAAAAACTACCCTCACTAAAAGGAGTTCTAAAGCATTTATCTAAGATTAAAGAATATCTCTGCTAAAAGTTGAAGATGCAAGAGGAACAAGTAATGAATAAAAATAATGGTAACTATGTTGATCAACAGTAAGCAAACACTGAGAGGTACTCCTCAATATTTAGAAATATGTCTACAGGGGATGGTGGGGTGGGGCAAGGGTAGATTGTAGGTCATCTATGTTTGTTAATTGGCTTTACCCAAAGGAACAGTAAACTTTCTCATGTCTTTGTGATGAGGTAATTTTACAACTTGGAGCAAGATACCCACTGAAGTTAGGCTCCTACTTTCCCATAGAAACTGGGAGATAAAGATAATGTCTTGCTTGATTATTACATTTCAAAGGGATGGCTATCCAGTCCTTGAGAAAGACATTCCTGGGTCCATAAAACTGGCAAGAGGCTTTTAAAAAGATGTATATCACAAAGAGCTAGAGAAAGATTTACAAAATTGTAAGTTTCTAAAGTAAATGCTCTAAGAGGGAGGTCAGGCCTGAAGACAAGAAGTCTGTCTTAAGTCAAACAGAAACACATTAAGGCTTTCTTGGTTAACAAGTATTATGGACTGAATTGCCCCCCACCCCAATTCATATGTTGAATACACAACTCTTGGTATGTGTGAATTTGAAGACAGCCTTTAGGGAGGTAATTAAGGTTAAATGAGGCCCTAAGAGTAAAGGTCTAATCCAATAGGGCTGTTATCTTTATGAGATGAGGAAGAAACACAAGAGCTCAAGCACACAGAAAAGGCCATGTGAGGGCTCAGTGGGAAGGCAGCCAGGAAGAAAGGACCCACCAGACACCAAGCTTACTAACATCTGAATCTTGCACTTTTAGCCTGCAGAGTCATGAGATTAAAAAAAGAAAAAAAAAATTTCTGTTGTTTAAGCCACCCAATCCATGGCATTCTATTGTGGTAACCTAGGAAGACTACCACAGAGGTATGAATAAATGACAGAATGAATAAATATTGCCTCCCATTATTAGGAATCGATTTTAAAGCAAGTCTAGTAAGGTTTAATTAAAACATCAGAATTAGGTTGGCAAATTCGGCATCTTCCTGGCACACTGATATAATTTTTGGTGATTCCATTAGTATAATTTAGAGCAATTAATTCATTAAGAAATGGTACTAGTTTCTTATAATTTAATGCTACAAATTAACTATGACAGATCTGGGGAGCTGGTTGGTAAAAACCCAAAGATTATAAATCAGAACACTCAGAAGTTCATCATTAAGCTCAGTAATTGGAGAAATGTATTAAGAACCATGACTATCGGGGTGCCTGGGTGGCTCAGTCAGTTAAGCATCCGACTTCAGCTCAGGTCACGATCTCACGGCCTGTGAGTTCGAGCCCCGCGTCGGGCTCTGGGCTGATGCCTCAGAGCCTGGAGCCTGCTTCTGATTCTGTGTCTCCCTCTCTCTCTGCCCCTCCCCTGTTCATGCTCTGTCTCCCTCTGTCTCAAAAATAAATAAACGTTAAAAAAAAAAAAAAGAACCATGACTACCACAACAATAAGATTTACTGTCTAATTTCCAAAAGAGAACTATGAAGGAAGCAGTAGTCTATAGATAGGCACTTTTTTAAAAAAAATTTTTTTAATGTTTATTTTTGAGCTCAAGAGAGGGTGTGAGAGGGAAGGGGACAGAGAGAGTGAGGGAGACACAGAATCTGAAGGAGGCTCCAGGCTCTGTCTGAGCTGTCAGCACAGAGCCCAATACAGGGTTCAGAATCAGGAACCACTAGATCATGATGCTTAACCGACTGAGCTACTGGGGGGTGGGGGTGTGGGGGTGGGGACCATAGATAAGCACTTTTGATCTCATGGTATCTAGGTTTTAAATCCATCCTTTAGTTCTTTGCATTAAATATTAACATGCTTCACTTAAGCTGCCATTTAATATACTTTAATCATAATCTTGTTTCTATGTTATTCAGTTTCCTTTAAGATTTTAATTATTAATTCATACTAGTGAACTTACAGCTTATCTACAATATTTCTGATATTCTAGAGTAAATTATTAAATAAAAAGACAGAAATTTTGTAATTGTCTTCTAATCATTTCTCATACTCTACTGATCCAGAAATCCCTGGATCAGTATATACTTCATATACAGGGCTTCAAAATCCCTGTATATGAACTTAACACTGTATTTTTATTTTAACTCATTCAACCAATATTCATTTGGCCATCTACCAGACACTAACTATTACAGTTGCTGGGGCAGGGGTGATACTTTGATATATTCTGTGTTTTCTTTGAACTTACCATTCAGAAGGAGACTTTTATGTAAATTAAAAAGTACAAGGAGAGGAGGTGGTTAATTCAAGTTGAGTGAGGATATGACATGTCTTAGATACAAGCAGGATGTAACAGCTGGACTTAACAGATGAGAAGGTGTTTTCCAGGGGCCAGATGCATAAAACTGAATCAGGGAGAACAACAGCCTGGAGGTGGGCAAGATTTAAACAATTTCATAAAATATTTAACCAAATTGGAACAACTGAAACATGTAATACATTAGTTAGAATTCATAAATCAAGACATTGTACAATATATCTCAAGTCCTTATTAGAAACATTTTCCTGTCTGCCTAAATATGTCAAATAGATCCCAAAGCATCCATATGTTTTTATCCAGAATATTTGTTTTACCTTTCAATTGACTTGTGTATCAAGATCTAGAGAAACAATTTAAAATGATGTTAGAAAGGGGGCACCTGGGTGGCTCAGTTGCTTAAGCGTCAGACTTTGGCTCAGGTCAGGATCTCACCATTTGTGAGTTGGAGCCCCACGTCGGGCTCATGCTGTCAGCGCAGAACCCACTTTGGACCCTTTGTCCCCCTGTCTATGTCCCTTCCCTGCTTGCACTCTGTCAAAAGTAAATAAATATTTTAAAAAAATTAAAATTAAAATACAATGATGTCAGGAAACTAATGTATCTATAATCTGGGGATTTGACACTGAAGCTATTTATGATGCTTTAAAATACCATAAATATTAATGTTTCTTTCCCCCATTATACACACAAAACATATTCATTGTAAAAGTTTTGGAAATACATAAAAAATATGAATATCAGCTGTTAATTCATGTTTATACTGGGTACATATAATGCACATAGCAGATATAGTTTCTATTTTCACTTAAATATTTTTGTTTGGTCACATTGCCCATTGGGAATGTTATACCAATTTCTATTCCCACCAATAATATATACTTGTTAAAAAAAGTAGGTGGATGGGCTTTGCAAATTTAGTAAGAAACAATGATAGCTCATCATCTTAATTTGCATTTCTTTGACCATTAGCAAACTTGGACTTCTTTACCTAAACCTTTTCCATTTCTTCTTTTCTTCAACTATTCTTCATATTCTTTGCCATTTTTCTAATATGGGTTTCTCATTGTTCTTAATAATTTATAAGAGATGTTTACACATTCATGAAATTTAGTCTTTGTCCTACATTTATTTTGCCAATTTCTCCTTTGTTTTGTAATTTAACATCGTTTATAAAGTTTTTAGCAAAGTTTTCAAGTTTTACTTGTTCTTTTGGTGTTATGCTTGGAAGGGCCTTTCCAAATATAAATACAGATAACATATTCAATTCCATTTCTTCCAGTTCTTTTATTGCATTTTTACATTTAAATGTTTAATTTATTGTGGTCTAGAATACCAAGGTAGAAGCACATCACTCTTTTTTTTATTTAACCAAGTAATTAATTGTTCAAATATCATTCCTGAATAGTCTTTCCTTTTCCAGAGAATTGGAGATACAATTTTTTAAGTTTATTTACTTATTTAGAGATAGAAAGAGAGAGCACATGCATGTAGGGGAAGACACAGATAGGGAGAGAGAATCTCAAGCACATTCCACACTGCCAGCACACAGCCCAATGTGGGGCTTGATCCCAGGAACCACAAGATCATGACCTGAGCCAAAATCAAGAGCTGGACACTTAACCAACTGAACCACCCAGCTGCTCCAGAGATAACATTTTTTGGGCCTTATTGATATTAAATATGTCTCAGATTATTTTCATAGGACCTTGTATTCATCTCTGCCATTTTATATAGTTTTGAATCTCATCCTTACTTCAACCATTATAATTTAATAACACATAGTCACATCTGGGGGTTCAAATGAAAACATATATTCCAGATTCGGGACTATAAATGTTTTGTAGAATGGTAACATTTACGTTACATATACATAGCACATCAATACTGACCAAATATCTATAAGACTGTCATGAAGAGTGAACCAAACAAGGCAGATAACAAAAACTGCAAATAGCAAAAAATGTTTATTTTGTCACGTGAATGTTCCAAAAACAATAACACAGAAGCCTAAATTATGTCAAATATATTGTGCTCTCATATTCTTTTGCAAGTACAGCAGCTTATACACATATACAAAATGGTGGAAGTAGTAACTAGAGCAAAATACATGTATTAAAAACATCAGAATATGAATAGCCAGCTAATTTTTGCTCACCCTGCCCAATATTCCCATTATTTAAATAGATGATAGTGCAAAAAGGAGTGGAAAGAGAACGTTACTACAAATTTAAGCAAACTTAAGCAAATATTTCCAACCGCTAGATATTTAACATCAGAGCCCTTTTTAAAGCGTATGGAATGAATCTCCTTAATTATTTGGGTTTGGAGTCTATTAATACATTAGCAGCAAATAAAAACAATTAATTACTTGTTCCTATGTAATAAAATTGATTTTCAAATCAGTTAAGAAGGTTCCATTTAACTGGTAAAAATGATACTGCACATGAGACGAGTTTGCCAAGAAGTAGCTTAAGCATGTTCAATTACTCAATTTAATGATAATTCATTAATTGTAAGCAATTAGTAAATAGCATACCTTGGACGCTCAAAATGGTAGCCTATCATGCTGTAGCCTCTTTAAAATGTCACTGAATTTACTAATCTTGCACTGTAAAATCATGAAAGTATTTGGATAATGAACAATGAACTAAGTATGCAGCTCCAACTTCATCTTGGGACATTTTTTTAAAAATCTCATTTATGTTGCTAAATAAATAACTTACATTTTACATATATTGGATTTTCTAAATAACTCGTAAGATATGAATTTATGACAGGTCATCTCTAAAATGTAGTGATTTCTTTCCAATCTTAGTGATGTGGGGAGTAGCGAGTCTCAAAATGGTCTCTACAAGTATTTTCCAAAGAGCTTACTAGAGAATCATCTATGGATAAAATCGTGTTTGGACAGAGTGTTCCATTATCTAAGGTTTCAAATCTTGTTGCCTAAAAATAACCAAAGGGCAAGATGTTCTGCTCTAAGAAAGGACTCTAATAGCAGTAGCTTCCTCTTTTCTTTTTCTTTTTTTTTATTAGTTAGTTTCAGGGATTCATCCCATTTTCAGGGAGGTAAACATCTCCTTTATTAAAGTTTTTCTAGTAGAAACCAGTAATAAAAGGAGATAATCTCTAACTCATATACCATGTCTTTCTTTGGGTAGTGTTTTTTTCATATCATTCTTTTAGCTTTATTAAAAAATATTGTCCTCATAGCAGAGCCGACTTTCAAACTTTTGATACAATATCTTTCTCCCATTTTACTTTAGAAATTGGGCTTATTTTATGAAATAGAACGCACATATATTTTAAAATAAGTAATAGTTTTAGTTTCTATCCCATGTGTTCCAATTATTTGAATTGTGTATTTAAGTAGAGAGAGCTCCCTATGAGACGTGCAGCCATTTCTGATATGGGCAAATTTGGCAGATTTTTAGATAAATTTTTAATGGGAAAAGTTAAAATCATGCTAGCGCTAGATAGTACCTATCGTACTGAACAACTAAATCAACTTCTTCAAGAAAAAATAATGATGAAAATAAATTTATTTCCTAAAACACAAAACTAAATTCTTTGTCTAGTATAATAAGGTTTTTAAAAAGTAAGCAGGTAAAAACCTAACCCAGGTTTTCAATTTTCAGAAAGCAAACAAGAATGTAGCTATCAATATACCAGGAAAGGGATCTAGGAAAGCCCTGGGGATCCAATTAGTTTAGCACCTCTATCTAAGTTTTCCCCTATTGGGAGATCCATAAAAACAACAGGTGACATGTTTCTATAAGGACAAATGTACGTGAGCATATGTGTGTGTTTATGTCAGTGCATCTAAGGCCAGACGAGGCCCTGCTCTTGTTTGTGATAATTTGAAAGTTGAAACGTGCAAACCCAGATTGTCAAATTCTGTCACTTACCTTTTTATTGGCCTGTTTTACTTCAAGACGGAAAGAAAAAGAAAGCTAACTTACTGTTTTCTCTAAAAACACTATTATTGGAATGATTATAAAATAGAACAATCAAACTCAGCCATTATAGTAGATCAATACACATTTTCATTGATTCTCAGTGGGGATGAAAATGTAATTTACTTAAAAATGACAAATGTTTGTAAGAATTAAAGAGAAACACAAGAGACATCATTCATAAGTGCTTTCTTGTAGCTACATGTCAAGTTTGTTGTAAATAGCTCCAAAGCAGAATTACTCCTCTCCCCAGCCTTTGACATTTTGCCTAAAAAAATCACTTTCTTTGTGTTAAAAGGTCATTTGATTTTTTATGCTCCAGAGTTCCCTCAGAAAAAAAAAAATTATTCTTGTGAAAGACGCTATTATATTCTGTTAAGCTCATCAGTTTTAATTCTAAAAAACCAAAGTTCTATTTAAGAAGAAAATCAGGGGTATAACTTGTTGGTTGCTCAATTGTCCTTATTTCCAATACAAAGGGAACATTTTATGTGAGATTTCAATCAGGAGAAGAAAAGAGAGCCATGAGGTAACACCAGTACCTTTCTGTGGTGCTTGGAGCAGCAAGGACAGCATAAGAAAGTGGCAAAATCACTCATGGAAATGAAGTATTGACACACAAATAAAGACCTTATGATATTTGCCATGTAGAGGACACATTCCCTTCCTTATGACAAATGACAATCAAGAAATTAAGTATTAAAAAAAAAAAGAAATAAAGTATTTGAGTCAGTACGTTTCATGATTAGAAATAAATTCTAGGGGCACCTGGGTAGCTCAGTCAGTTAAACATCCAACTTTGGTTCAGGGCATGATCCCATGGTTCATGAGTTCAAGTCCTGCATAGGGCTCTGTGCTCTGTGCTCAGGGCCTGGAGCCTGCTTCAGATTCTGTGTCACACTCTCTCGCTGCCCCTCCTCTGCTTGGGCCCTCTCTCTCTCTCTCTCAAAAATAAATAAACATAAAAAAAAAAACTAAAAAAAAAAAGAATTCTAGTGTATGTGTGTGTGCACATGCACATTACATTTAGCCCTAAGTGTGATTTTTTAATATTTACTTGTTTTTGAGAGAGAGACAAAGTGTGAGCAGGGAAGTGGATGAGAGAGAGGGAGACAGAGAATCTGAAGCAGGCTTCAGGTTCTGCTCTGTCAGCACAGAGCCTCATGCAGGGCTTGAATCCATGAACCTCAAGATCACGATCTGAGCCAATGTCTAACACTTAACCAACTGAGCCACCCAGGCACACCCCCTTTTTTTATGTTTAAGTATTATTTTATTTAAAAAAATTTTTTTAATGTTTATTTATTTTTGAGAGAGAGAGCAACAGAGTGTGAGCGGGGGTTGGGGCAGAAAGTGAGGGAGACAGAATCTGAGGCAGGCTCTAGGCTCTGAGCTGTTAGCACAGAGCCCGACACAGGGCTCGAACTCATGGACTGTGAGGTCATGATCTGAGCTGAAGTTGGACACTTACCAGCTGAGCCATCCAGGTGCCCCAAGTATTTTTTTTTTAAAAGACAAAGTAGACATTCAAAGGTTTGCTTTGCTTAATTGGGCTATAAATCAGAAAACACCCTAAGTGCTGTGAAAAGTATTTAATCCACTCCAAAGACCCAGGCTATTATAATTTCCAAAAAGTCGGGGTTCTCTAGAAAGTGGAGCCTAAGGCACAGATTTAAGTGTTGATGCTTTACTTGAGAGGTTCAATATAAGGCAGTGATGATTATAAAAAAGGAAAATGGGGCAAGAAAGGCTAAAAACCAATGTGAGGTGAGGCTTTACATGTTGCTATTACCCTCTACCCCCACCCCAAGTCAGAGAGAGGGCAACATGATCAACAGGTCCAGCCACTTAGGCCATGAGTCTTCTCTGTACCAGATGCGAAAAGAAACTGTGCCTTGAAGTAGTTGAAACAAGGTGGGGAGGTGAAGAAATTTATTTGCCGGCTCCATCCTGATTTGCTTTTCAGTGATCACCTTTTGGGGCATTAACTCCTGTGTAGTCTGGTTATCTGGCAGCCCCTTCCGCAGTTTCACAGAATTCCAGAGCCTACCCTGTAGTGTCACCAAGTCCTGGAATGATAGGAAAAGCCAGAAACTCTGGGCATGTTTCTGGTTGGCTTGGCAGGACAACTTAATTGTGCAATATGGCCAAGTAGAAAGGCCTAGCTTTTCCAGAGTAAGTGACTGACCAACAGCCTGACCCTTCTGTCTTAGGGGACTTACCTTCTGTCCAAAGAGGAAGTGACTGAGGTGAAAGAAGTAATAGGTGTAATAGGTGAAAGAAGAATAAAGTAATAGGTTAGAATAGAATACAAAAGCAGGAAGCATACAAGGGAAGATACCCAAATAAAGGAATCATTTTGTGGCAAAAGGATGGGTTTCTTAGACTGACTAGATGCCAGGTTATATTAAATCATGCCAATTCTCAGCAGTTTCTGTTTGACATCATAGAGCAGAAAGTTGCCGCACAGTCCGTGGCGATTGTCAAAGTGATGTAAAACAAGTCAAAGCTACTAGCATCTATGTTTCAGAAGATCAAGACATTATGGGATTCACATACCATCGATTCCACTTTGGACTGAAGGCAAATAGGGTAATGGTTGATGTATCCAATCTTTTTCCCCATGATACTAAGGACATCAACACAGGCTCTATGAACAAATACATCACAAAACTTACCTGTCATGGCTAATGTTAACCAAGACAGAAACATCAGTGAGATCTGAGAGTGAAGTCAGATAAAAGATGATAACTGATTTTCTAAAACATATCTTTCCTTTCCAATTGCCCAGAGAGGGTAACTTGAAGTGATGTTTTATGCAAGGGTACTTTGAGAATCATTGCCTTGGGGTTGATTTCTGCTCCATGCCTCTAATGTTGAAAAAAGGAGTGTTTTCAGTAGCAAATTACCCCCTAGATAGAGATATATTAACCAACTAGAAGATGTTTTTAGTCAATCTCAAGTACTTGTGACACAGGAATGGGAAGTGGTTTGTGTAACTCGTTAGGTTGATGGACTTCCCATGAAAGAAGAATTCTAGGTCAAAGTGTATTTCTTAGATCAGCTGCAATCTTTATTTTAAATGCTGCCATCTGGGGCCCATGAGAGTTCTGAATCATATTCGTGTGGGGAGGACTAAAAATCTTCATTTTAATAAAAAACCAAGGTGATTCTGAAATATAGGTTATTAAACACTGACTTAATATCATCTTCAGGGGAAAAAAATCTACTTGGTGCCCACAAATGCTTTTGAATATTGAAAAAAAAAAGTCACCTGATACCTCAGGGTTCCTTTCTAATAGCAAAGGTGCTAAGGCTTCAAGCTGAGATTTCCATTACAGACCTAAGGAGACAAGAGTACTCCTGTGCTATTAATTAACAACCAAGACCTATGATCTCCCCACCAATGAAAGGCTCTTAAGTAGCTCTGACTTGATCTCCCAGCACTAATAACTTAATTGGAAACATAAAAGACGATGCTAATGGAACATTAGGAAAAAGTCTCATTCAAGCACTACCCAGTAAGTAGAGTGCTAAATTCCTTGATGTTTCCTATTCTTAACTGTAGTTCTCATTCTGGATGTCCACCCAGTTTACCTGCTATTGACAGATGTTTATGGTATGGAAAGAGTCCTTTAACTCAGATCTTTACAAACGTTGTAAGAGTCTCCGATGAAGAGGAGATTTTATGCTGGGAGAACAATCACTAAATTTGTACTTTACAACATATTAAAATGAAAGTTTGGCAGAAGCAAAATTACATAATAGGTATTGCATTCCAAAGGAGGCATTAGACCATATACAGAATTCAAAAAGGAGTTTTCTGGAAACTATTCACATGTGTTTTAACCACAAGTTCACAAGAAAGATTTAAACAGATTAATAGTTACATATTTGAAGAGAATTTGGAGGGAGATTTCTCTGGGAAAGCTGTGCCCCAAATCCCATCTATCACTTGTGAGAATCTAATAAGTGGTTGTCAAAACCACTGGGATAGCTTTATAGGTGTCACACCCAGTTTAGAGACACAGGGGCAAGGGTGTGACTTACATGTAAGAAATCTAAAGGATGAGAGAGAAGGTAGCTTGCTGTTTTGACAATGACTAAAAAAGTTGGCACTGGCTTATAAATCCAGATTCTGTGTAAAGAATGTATGGTTACTCCCCATGGGCCAGATGTGGGGACACACACAGGAGACCTAGTGCAGGGTCATCTCAGGTCCCACCTGGAAGAATCACATGGTAGTTGAGAGTGAAAGAGAATTTGAAGGTATCAAGAAATTTTAAAGAGCTAAGAAAGCAGTGAGCAACTGTCCAAAATCAAGATGCACAGGGTAAGGTCAAAACAACTTCAGGTAAGATGTCTTGAATGAATATAATTGGGGGTAGGGGATGGTTTCTAAAGTACCCTTAAAAGGGAAAGAGCCCACTTTAATTTCCTAATAGTCCCAGAGAACATAGTACCAGCTAATAATAGTATCAGTCGGTTAAGAACTCATCTACCTTCATTCTTCTCCTCCCTTCCTATACCCTGACTACAAAGTGGTCACAAATATGGTTAGCCAGATCAAATGAAGGAGATAGAGATGAAAAATGGAGGTGTTAAAGGGCCAACCAACCATATCTTTTCCCAATTGTAGGATTCCAACCTGCAGTTGGCTGAGGTTAGGAATAGGTAGAAATCTCACATTTAAATTTAGAATTTTCATTAGTACATGGGAATGGACATTTTAATTATCATCTAGGGACTGTGTCTGAATTTAAGGCAACCATGAGTATAAGAACTACAAACTTGGCCCCTGTTTTCAAAAGAGAAAAACTAGCCCTATAGAAGAGATTTTAAATAAACAGCAAAGGACAAAAATAAAATTGTTTTATAATTACATCTCAGGAGTCATTTTGGTTCAATGTAATGGTTCCTTTTACTCAATGCTTAATTCATTAAATCCACATATATAAAAAACAAAACTTAGAAAATCAATTTTTTTGGACATTTCGTTATTAACAAATTAAGGCTGATTAATTAAATTCCTTTAAACAATTTAAATGGCAATTAGCAATTTATTGTGACTGATTCTTTTGAATATTTTAAGTACCCTAAATAGTAACTAAAATATACACAAACATAATGAGTCAATGATTCCATAATTGTTCAATACAGTAGAATCATACTGGTAGCAAAAGTGCTAATACCATGAATGAAACTTTGCTTTAATTCTCACTTTTATATCTTTACAGGGTTCTAATCCTTATACCTCCCTAAGCATTCTGTACCAATGTTTACAACCTTTCTGGGGAATTAAAAAAATTCCAGATCTAAATGAAAAACAGTGCCAACTTAGAATACTAGAATCCAGGCTGTTGGCTAATTCATTTATGTCTGTGGTATAGCACTCACACTTTGTAGTATGGTCCAATTAAAACAAACTTAAGTCTCTGCTATAGACCAATTGCCTTCTTATATAAAAGTTTCACTCATTATATCCTGAGATTCATGTATCCCTGTCTTTAATATACATTTTAATTTTTGAAGACTTATCTTTCCTGGAATTTTTCACAGCTGGAAGCCCTTACACCATTGCTTTGATGTTATGATACACTGACCTGGTTTGTTTCAATTATTAAAATATGTGTATTCCTTATTAGTATTTTATTAAAATTTATCGGGGTTTATTTATAATGAGTGGAGGCTTCATTTCCTAGGAGATGAGGGATTGAATTTCCACACTTCTCCTCTCAGTTAGATCATCTATAATTTTGGAACATCCTGTTTTGTAATGGTCATTGTGTATTGCCTTTATGCCATAGTTGTAATCAACTTCAGTCACCTTGTGAGTCATTATTACATAAGCCCATTAATTCTGATAAGTCCTTTAGTATTCAGCATGTCCCCCCTTTCTGGTCATTTCTATATTAAGAAAAAGGTATACCTCATTGTGTAGAAATCCTGTGTTATATTGATTCATTCATATATTTAAGTTCCTCTTTCTTACACAAAAAGTATATGTGCTAGACATATGGAAGCATATGGTAAACAAAGAGAATTAAATGTCATATGTCAACACCCTCCTACTTACTTAAATCAATAAACATATAAAGACCCTGTTGGAATAATTCTTTTGTTGTATTAGAAGTACTTCTTTGCATACTTTGTGTTTTCTCTTTTGAGTATTACTGTGAACGTATGGCTTTTTGCAGGCTTAACTTGTTCCAATTTAACCATTAGCATTATTACCCTTATTATTACTTGCTGGCTCTTTTGTCATTAAAGCACTACCCCTGATGTTTCAAGAGGCAGCTTTGATTTCTGGTTAACAGACTGCTTTGGATCCATCTCATTTCGTCTTTATACTAAAGTTAGAGGCAACTACCCTCGAGGGATCAGAATTTGTGTGCTAAGGGTGAACATGAGGGTTGGTAATGAATTAAAGTAGTGTCCCTGCTGTTGCACCATTTATGATAATGATAGAGCTGGAAAATAAGTCTTTTAAGGACATGAATTCACACTGATTTTCCCAACGTAACATACACTGAATCCAATTTTTCTTGTAGACTTGCTTTTATGCTTATAATAAATATATAATAAATGGAGAAAATGCATTACTTTCACACTTGGTACCAGAATTCCTCCTAAGGATTAATCACTCTCTCCTGGGAAAAATGTTTGCTTCTTTAGAGTAAAAGGTGAACGCTTCTCTCCTCCCAATTCCCACCATCCAGGCCCAAGAAAAAGCTGACACCAAAGTTTCAGTGAAGAATGTGGCTATTCAAGGGCTGCTAGGAAGAAGGAAAATTTGAGTACAGCAGATAAAAGAAGAGGAGGAAAGTGAAGCTTAGTGGTGTTGCTGCCTCTCACGATGATGCACCAAATCACTACAAATTGCACACAAAACCCTAAATTCTTGGTATGCATGTGTTGCAGAGTTCAGGAGCTGTTCATGAAAACTCAAGTAAGGGCTGAATATCATGTCAGTTTGAGGAGTTGTGAGACTGATATAATATAAAAGAGTGAAGAAACACAAAGATGGGAGAAAACTGCAAATATAATTTCCCTATAAATTTGCCAAAAATTTGGAAGACCCCTTGAGGCTTCCACAGACTATTATTGGTGAGGTTAAGTAGGAAAGTTCTCTGTCTTTAAAACAGAACACTATTTACCAGATTTAACAAATTAAAATATAGAACACCCAGTTAAATTCAAATTTCAGAATAATTTTTTAAAAATGTTCTTTAGTTTAAGCATGTCCTGGGCAATACTGGGGGCATATTTATGCTATCAGGAAATCTAACAAGAGATTGAATCCACCTGAAGTAATGGAATAAAAATTATAAACAGTTTACCAAATGTGATACATATCTCAAAAACTACACATATACTCAGTGTAATTATATCATCAGTAACCCTTATCATTATAAATATACAAACCCTTAGTTGTGATCAATTGAAAAAGCTCTATCTCATTCATTTTTGTGTTTACTTCTGTTTGGGTCATCCTGATTTTGCTCTGTCTCTTCATGGGGCATGGGCCCCATACCAGTATGTAACCACTCATGTTTTTTTTTTTTTTAAAACCTACTTTCCAAAATTTTCCCACTATTTGTGTGTGATTGCTAAAGAGTCAAGTACAAGATCTATAAACTACTTTTTCAGCTCCAGTTAAGTCTTCTTCAACACACAAAACATGTCTTGATCTCAAACACTCAAAGACACCCATATAAGTTTTGTAAAATGATGGTTATGATGTCACCCAAAAAATGGTCCTTCTCATATCTCCACACCTCATCTAGCTCATCAGAGCCTTTTCAGCCTCAACTGCCTTGTAAGGCTGCTTTGAGGAAGGTGGGAAGTTTCTTTTGGTAGGAATAAAAATGGAATTTGTAGGCATAAAAAATGTGGCTTAAAGAAATGTCTGCCTCATTCTGCAGGAATCCTGTGGCACACTGGTAGATATGTTGCCTTTCCTGGATTTACTGAGCACTTTTTTCCCTCTTCCCTGATTTCACACTGGCTGTGCTCATTCTTTCTGTACTCCCCAGAGTCCTGCCTTCTGAGGCATTTTAATATCCTGGGATTTTTTGCATGCAGTGATGTGAAGGGAATTCTCAACTTACTTTTGTCATATAATGAATCAGAGACACAAAATTAAGAATCCATGAGGGATACATATTGCAAGTGAAAGATGCATATCAAAAGAACTTCAGCAAGAAATCAGTGGTTTATGCAAAATCCTTTCCAAAGGAAACATAGAAATTTTTTTAAACATTATTAAAAACTTTACAGAAGTGATTATGTGGCAGTGAGATGTATTGGGGAAAAGTTTAAAAATGGCATTCTCCACGTCCTGAGGAGAGAGAAGCTGACTGGACTCTGCCTAGCTGTGATAAAGAACCCACAATGACCACAAGTCTTCTCAGGGATAAAATAAGAAAGGGACACAAGGTCTACTTGGCTCGCCGGGAGGTGGGAAATACTCTTCAAGCCTCTTATCTGTACAGAAGGGACTGGACTAAATCAGTGATGTGCCAGCTATGCACCAAGCCCACCTGGTGTTTCTGTGGCGACACAGGGAGGGAGGAGGTGGAGCAAAGTGTCACATTCCTAAACCACAATAGCTGTAATTTTTTTACATATTGGAATGTGCAGAATATTTCCATTGAAATAAAGGTTTAGCATCTGTGTTTGTTTCCCAGGATTGCCATAATGAACTAACACAAACCTAATGTCTTAAAACAACAGAAAATTATTCCCTCAGTTCTAGAGGCCAGAGCCCAAAGGTTGTCTCTAGGGTTGTACTCCTTCCAACAGCTCATGGGGAGATTTTACTTGCTTCTTTCAGCTTCTGGTGGCTCCTGGCATTTTTTGGCTTGGGGCTTCTCAGTCCTGTCTCTGCTCAGCCTTTGCATGACCTTCTCTTCTTCATGGATCTTCTGCCCTTGTCTTATAAAAACACTTGTCATGGATTTAGGGTCTACACTAGTCCAGGATGATCTCATCTGAAGATCTTTAAATTAATTTCATCTGCAGTGATAGTTTTTCCAAATAAAGTCACATTGACATGTTCTGAATGGACACATCTTTAGGGAGGCAGACATTCAACTTAATATTGATTCTTTTTATCCATATTTTTCAAATATGGACTAACACATGCTTGTGACAATAAATAAAGCATACAAAGATAGACAGAAAAAAAGCTAATTATCTGCTTCCCTCCAAAGTTATCTTTTCAACATTTCTCTCCAACTCATTCACATCTATGGCCTCTTCCCCCAATCAGTCTGGTAACCTCCGTTAACATCCCTATGTTTGTAGTTCTGTGCTTTACTTCAGTCTCTGGTAATTATACACGCAGTGACACATATATGCATATACATGTACAACTACATGGATAAGGAGTTTGGGGCTGATTATAAAAATTGTAACATACTGCACATACTCCTCTGTATCTTACTTTTCTCATCTAAAAATGCCTTGAGTACCACTAATTTTTAGTAATTTTAAGGGATGTATAGTATAATATTCTACAATATGAACAAACGTGTTCATTTAAAGCTTTCCCCTAATTATAGACATTTAGTATATTTCCAACTTTCAGTAATTTTGCCTTTGAGAAATTCTGCAATACATAATTTTTGTACATACAATTTTATAAGCTGATGATTTTATTACTACAGTTAACCCTTGAGCAACACAGGTTTGAAAGGGGTCTACTCATGTGTAGATTTTTGATAGGACAATACTCTAAATGTATTTTCTCTTTTGTATGACCTTCTTAACATTTTCTCTTCTCTAGCTTACTTTAAGAATATAGTATATAACATATAACATATAAAATATATATTAATCAACTGTTATTGATAAGGCTTCCAGTCAACAGTAGGTTATTAGTAATATTATGGAGGAGTCAAAGTTACATGTGAATTTTTGACTGCACAGGGGATTGGTGCTCCTGACCCCTGTGCTGTTCAAGGACCAAATGTATATGTAAGTATATAAAAATTTACATTACTATAAATTTCCTGTAGGACTATGGATCAAGAAAGCATGTATTTTTAATTTTAACAAATGATACCAGATTGCTTTCCCAGAAGACTACAAAATTCACTTAATTCCCCAAGATATAAAAGGACCTCTTTCCACAAATAATAGCCAGCAATTGTTATTTTTTCCACATTTTTGCCAATATAATGGGTATAAATATCACTAATTTGTTTAATTTGCATTTCTCTATCTGAGACTTTGGGCTGCTGACACTGCTGCCGCTGCTCCTCCTCATCCTCCTCCTCCCCCACTCCTCCTTCTTCTTCTTCTCCTTCTCCTTCTTCTTCTTTAAGTAGGTTCCTCCCCCAGCAAGGAGACCAACACGGAGCTTGAACTCACAACCCTGAGATCAAGAGTCAGATGCTTATCTAACCAAAGAGGTGAAAAATCTATACACTGAAAACTATAGAAAGCTTATGAAAGAAATTGAAGACACAAAAAAATGAAAAAATATTCCATGTTCCTGGATAGGAAGAATGAGTATTGTTAAAAATGTCGATACTACCCAAAGCAATCTACATATTCAATGCAATTCCTATCAAAACAACACCAGCATTCTTCACAGAGCTAGAACAAAAAATCCTAAAATTTGTATGGAACCAGAAATGACCCTGAATAGCCAAAGCAATCTTGAAAAAGAAAACCAAAGATGGAGGCATCACAATCGGGGGCTTCAAGGTGTATTACAAAGCTATAATCATCAAGACTATGGTACTGGCACAAAAACAGACGCTCAGATCGATAGAATAGAAAACCCAGAAATGGACCCACAAATATATGGTCAACTAATCTTTGACAAAGCAGCAAAGAATATCCAATGGAAAAAAGGCAGTCTCTTCATCAATCAAGTGGTGCTGGGAAAACTGGACAGCGACATGCAGAAGAATGAACCTGGACCACTTTCTTGTATCATACACAAAAATAAACTCAAAATGGATGAAAGACCTAAATGTACGACAGGAAGCCATCAAAATCATAGAGGAGAAAGCACGCAAAAAACTCTCTGACCTCGGCTGCAACAACTTCTTACTCAACATGTCTCCAGAGGCAAGGGAAATAAGCAAAAATGACTTTTGGAACCTCATCAAGGTGAAAACCTTCTGCAAAGTGAAGGAAACAATCAGCAAAACTAAAAGGCAACCGACAGAATAGGAGAAGATATTTGCAAATGACATATCAGATAAAGGGTTAGTATCCAAAATCTATAAATATCTTATCAAACTCAACACCCAAAAAACAAATAATCCAGTGAAGAAATGGGTAAAAGACATGAATAGTCACTTTTGAAAGAAGACATTCAGATGGTCAACCAACACATGAAAAAATGCTCAACATCACTCATCATAAGGGAAATACAAATCAAAACCACAATCAGATACCACCTCACATCTGTCAGAATGGCTAACATTAACAACTCAGACAGTGACAGATATTGGTGAGGATGTGAAGAAAGAGGATCTCTTGCACTACTGGTGGGAATGCAAACTGGTGCAGCCAGTCTGGAAAACAGTATGGAGGTTCCTCAAAAAATTAAAAATAGAACTACCCTGTGACCCAGCAATTACACTACTAGGGATACAGATGAGCTGTTGCTACACTACTAGGGGCACATGCACCCCAATGTTTATAGCAGCACTATCAACAATAACCAAAGTAGGGAAAGAGCCCAAATGTCCATTGATAGATGAATGGATAAAGAAGATGTGGTATAATATACAATGGAGTATTACTCAGCAATCAAAAAGAATGAAACCTTGCCATTTGCAACTATTAGATGGAACTAGAGGGTATTATGCTAAGTGAAATTAGTCAGAGAAAGACAACTATCATGTAACTTCACTCATATGAGGACTTTAAGATACAAAACACATGAACTTAAGGGAAGGGAAGCAAAAATAATATAAAAACAGGGAGGGGGACAAAACATAAGAGACTCTTAAATATGGAGAAAAAACAGAGGGCTACTGGAGAGGTTGTGGGGGGGGGGTGGGCTAAATGGGTAAGGGGAATTAAGGAATTAACTCCTAAAATCATTGTTGCAGTATATGCTAACTAACTTGGATGTAAATTTAAAAAATAAAGAAATAAAAAAATAAAAATAAAAATAATAAAGGGAGACACTGAATAGTTAAAAAAAAAAAAAAAAAGATTCAGATGCTTAACTCACTGAGCCACCCAGGCACCCCTTAAATGTTCTTAAATGTTCTTAAATGTTCATTGGCCATTTGGATTTTCTCTTCCATAATATGTTTATTTTCTTTTAATGTTTATTTACTCTTGAGAGAGAGAGAGAGAGAGAGAGAGAGAGCAAGCAGGGTAGGAGCAGAGAGAGAGAGGGACAGAGGATTTGAAGTGGACTCTGCACTGACAGCAGAGAGCCTACTGCAGGGCTCGAGCTTGTGAACTACAAGATCATGACCTGAGCCAGCCAAAGTCCAAAACTTAACCAACTGAGCCACCCAGATAGATGCCTTGAAATGTTTATTTCTATTCTTTGTTCCTTTACCTATTATAATGTTGAGTATTCATACTTTACTCACTGAATCCATCTTTTACTCACTAAATTGAACTACTGACTTTGTCTTAAATTCCCATATATGTTGGAATCATTTAACACATTTTTATTTTTTAAGCTAATTTTCTAGGTTTAAGATAATACTATTTATATTTATCACAATGACTATTGTACTTCTAACAATGGGAAGGTAGGCTATCTATCCAAGCTCTTTTCTTCATATTTTTTAAGGAGGTTCTCAGACATTTGTTATTCCATATTTAATATTATTTATAAGGTCCCTCCCAAAGTAAAGCCTTTTGGAGTCCAACTAAAATTGCACTGAATTTTTATTTTAATTTTAGCAGAACTGATATTTTAATATATCTTCCCATCCAAGAATATTGCATCTTTTCCATTTTTAAAATATTATTTTGGGGCACCTTGGTGGCTCAGTCGGTGAAGCATCTGACTCTTCATTTTGGCTCAGGTCATGATCTCACAATTCGTGGGTTCAAGCCCCACATCAGGCTCTGTGCTGACAGTGTGGAGCCTGCTTGGGACTCTCTCTCTCTCCCTCTCTCTCTGCCCCTCCCCTCCACACACATGCTCACATGCATGCACTCTGTCTCTCTCTCTCAAAAACAAACATACAAATTATAAATAAAATATTTTGTATAATCCAAGACAATTTTATATTTTTCTTCATAATAATTCTATGCCATTCTTGGTAAATGTATTTGGTAAAAGTATCATATTATTTGAATGGATTTTCTTCTATTTTTATTTTTAGCTCTTCTTAACTGATTAAAAATATTCATTTATCATATTTTATCTTCTATTTATTTATCTACAACATTATTTTATTCATATCATTCTTGTGCCAGAATTCTTGGGATTTTTAAATATATAATCATAGCCATTAATAAAAAAGAGATGATCTCTTCTTTTCCAATATTTTACCAAAGGATTAATGTTATAGTATTTGTTATAACTTCCAAAAATGTTAAGTATTAATGGTAATAATAAGCATGTCTATCTATGGGGTGCCTGGGTGGTTCAGGCGGTTAAGCGTCCAGCTCCTGATTTCAACTCAATATTACACTGTATGTTAACTAACTGGAATTTAAATAAAAATTTTGGGGAAAAAAAGTCAGGCTTCAACAATGCCTTTTTTTCATGGTATCACCTTTCTTCTTTGGTCCTAAGTGTTCTATTCTAGTTCTGTACTTTGTTGTCAATTTTAGTAATGTTTTCTTTGCTGAGAAATCTTTTTATTTTATTTTTTTTGATTTTCAAGTATGTCTCATTCTGCTTGCCTTTTACTGTACCACTTGTCAAAGGGATTTAAGAGTATAAATTTTCTGACTTTTCCTATGTTTCATGGATTTTGAAATACATCTTTTTTTTTTTTTTTAACTGCTTTCTGGATATTCTGTAATTTCAGTTTTCATGTGGTTTTGATCCATGAGCCAACTAGGAATGCATTCTTAATTTCCAAGTAGTTAGTATTTGGGCATTAAGGAGGAAAAAGAGGCTCATCATTTCATTATTTCTACTTTTTTTAAATTTTGTTTTATTTGTTTTGTTTTGTTTTTTAATATGGTCAAAGAGAGTAGTCTATAAATGTTTTGCTTTTAAAATTTTATCAAGATTTACTTTGTGGTCAGTTACATAATCCATTATTTTAAAGTTTCCACAGACATAGAAAAGAATTTATATTCTATATTCAAGGGATGTTTCTGCATTTTTCTTTTTGTTTTGAACTGTCTACATAAGAAAATGTGTTGACATCATTGCTCAATTCCCTATATATATTATTCTAAAAATGGGTGTTATAATTGTAGTTTTGTAATTTATGTTTGCATATCTAATAGATATCGCTTTCTGTGTTTAGTTATGTGATCTTTGAGTACTTTTGTTTGGTGTTTCAGAAATCCTCATAAACTTAGTCACTTTATTATTACAAAATAACTCTCTCTATATCTAAATTGATACTTTAACTCTACATACCTCTTTTCTTATTATTAATATCGTTCCTGCTATTGTCGTACCTGTTTTTTTTTTTTTTCACTCTCGTTTTTCTATTTTTGCAATTTCCTAGTGTCTCTTTACGCATACATTTATTATAATCCTTTCTCCAGGTCCTGGGACCTTGGTTCTCAGGTGATCCTCTCACGCAGAGGAGAAAGGTCTCCACCAGTACTGTCTATCAGAATTCAACCTTCACCTACGGCCTTATTTTCATCCCCCAGGGCATGCACATGTCTTTCTTCCTCTTACTCTAACAGCTGATAAACTCTCTTAGACACGAAAGCAGGCCACTGAGAATTGTGCCTCCTTTAGACCACATTATTTCCAGAATCTTCTTATCCTGCATCCCTTTACTCCTTGAAAATTTTTATTGTTCCTTTCTCCTCTTAAATTACTCTGCCTTAATGGGGGGGGGGTGTCTTTACACAGAGCTAGGAGACTTGCATTTTTAATAAAGCTCTGGAACCTGGATGGTTCAGTGGGTTTAAGCATCTGACTCTTGGTTTCAGCTAAGGTCCTGATCTCATGTTTCATGAGATCAAGCCTGGAGTTGGGCTCTAAGCTAACAGTGCAGAGCCTGCTCAAGATTCCCTCTCCCTCTCTCTGCCCTTCCCTTGTGAGACCCCACTCACGTGTGTTCTTTCTCTCTCAAAATAAATAAACTTAAAAAAATAAATAAATAAAAGTAAAGCTCTGCCGATAGTTGTGTGACCTTAAGCAAGTCAGTTAATATCTCTAGAATCATGTTCTCATTTATAAAATGTCCAAATTGACAAGATGACCTCTAGGGTCCTTTCTAGACCCACAATTCAGATTCTACCGTTCTAGAGAGGAAAAGTCAAGAAGCGAGGGAGAGGATGTGAAGGTAGCACAGGTGAAGTACAAAAGGTCAATTGCAAATTTGCAGGGCTAAGGACGAAGAATCTTTTTGTCTTAATTATATAACGAAATATTATATGCAAAGCTACTACATACATCGCTAACTTTTAAAATAATGAATGTGAATTGGGCTATATGTTTTAAAGCCAATTCCATGGTTCATTTAGATATCTATTAATGTAAATTGAGCACCTTAAAATTACATATTGGTCTCCATAATTTTCTAGTTCAACCCCTACATGATGAACAATCATGTATTTGAAATGCACCTGTATCTAACAGAGGGAATTATTTTGTGTGTATTTATTTCAAGCCACGGTACACTTCTTATCAGCCACTGCAGCTAAAATGAGAATCAAATTCCATAGTATAATAGTCCTCCTCTCGAAAGTTTAATGGGGAGAACAGGTTAAATTGTGAAGCATAAGTTTTCACATCCACTTACAAAAATTGCAGTATTTCTCTTCTTTATCTGAAGGAAAGAGAGTGTGGCAGAAATAATCCCATAGATTTCTGGTAAGTCTTAACACTTAATTGACTGTCCCAAAGCCTCTCTACAGTCCAACAGTGAGAACTCTGGGAAACAAGTTACATTCTACTGTTTCACTCCAAGTACATTGTTTCTTACGTGGTCTGAATATTTACAGAATCAAAAGTCAAAGTTGAGATTTTGTTTTTCCTGAATGTAAGTAAACCAGATATAGGCCTCCATTCTAAAGACTGTGACTTTTAAAGTGTTTAAACTAGTAGCTTTACTGAGTGCCTATTAGAGCATTAGTTTGCTTTTAACATGTGAGATAATAAAGCAGAATAAATATAAAAACATGGAAGATTTGGTATCTACTCTTAAGGAATTCATACCCTAATTCAGAAAATATTAAAAAGAATGCTGTAACATGAAACATGTCACATGTAACATGAAAAATAGCTACAAGACAAATTCAGATAATCCAAATTTCATTGTGATTGGCTGAATAATGGCTACCCAAAGACATCCAAATCCTAATCCCTTAAATCTGTGAATTTGTTACCTTACACAGTAACACAGACTTTGCAGATGTGATCGAGAATCTTGATGGGAGATTTTCCTGGATTGTATGAGTAGACACAGTATAATCCCAAGGGACTTTAAAAGAGGGAGACAAGATGGTCAAAGTCAGCAGTAGTATATGTATGACGGAAGCAAGCAGTTGGAATGATACGCAGAAAGGACCACAAGCAGGTGGCCTCTATAAGCTAAAAGAGGTGGAGAAATAATCCTTCCCTCACAGCCTTCAGAGGGAATCAGCCTTGTCGAAACCTTGACTTTAGCCCAGCAAGACTGACTATGGACTTCTGATTTCCAGAACTGTGAGAGAATAAATTTGCATTGTTTTGGCCACTGAGTATGTGGTAATTTGTCACAGCAGCAACAGTTACGGTATGATTTGAAGAAATAAAGGTAGAAGGCACTACCAAATTAAATACTGAAATAAAGTATAATAGAAATGAATTATTGATGATTATGATAACATTTTGTTAGATGGGAACATCTTCTCCTAGTCTTTATTTCTATGAGGAAGATTTTTATCAATATCTTCTCTCTCCTGACCCCTTTATTCACTCAGAGCCTGATAATATAGAATCATGTCTCTGGTTAATTTGGAAAGAATATCTGTGCATGCTCAGCCCAGTTTTACCTGGGGGGGGGGGGTGGTGGTGGGGAGGAATCCCTATAGGGATGAGCATGTTCTGCTCTTCCTTTTTCCATATGAATACTGGCCCCAGTGGTGGTGCTAGAAGAGGTAAGGGGAGTCTGCCTAATTTTAGGCATCATACACTTAATAGGCCAATTGGGCTCTCAAACTAAACTGCATTCTCCAACATTTCTTTATCATGAATAAGGAGATATTTTACCAGTGTCTTTATTTTTGCTAAAATTCTGAAATTATTCAGAACCCAGGCAGAGAAGAGAAGTACAATTTTTTAGGGAGGAGAGGTCATATTCTCGAATGCTAATATTTGTAGAGTATACACTATGCACCAGGTACTGGAGAGGGCATTTTGCATATAATATGTCATTTCATCCTCACAAAGATTTTATGAGGCAAGTACTAACACCTGCATCTTATAGCTAATACAACTAAAGCACAGAGAGGTTAAGTAACTTACTCAAGGTCTCACAACTTGGAAATGACAAAGTTGTGATTCAAGTCCAGGTCCTTCTCATTTCAAAGCCTAGGCTTCTGAACCCATAGCATATTGTCCTTCTTCCTGGAGGGCATGGGGTTGAAACTGAATACTAATAATAACTCCTAAAGAAATCTCTGTCTTCTAGGCATAAATCTTGGTTTGACTTCTTTCTGAGAAAGTTGCTAGATATAAAGCTCAAATCTAAAAAACACATCCAATAGATCACAGCAGTCTTGCTCTGTACACTCATTTAAATGCTATTAAATGCTATTAATTGTCTGGGTCACTTATAACTTGAACACAGCTTAGACTTGATTACAAAAACAAAACCTCTTTGAAAAGATTTCACCATTTAAAATACAGCCATCCCGAGAGCCTCTAATCTTCCATGGCATGGAACTATCCCCACTCAGTCAGAAGCTGCCTGCAGGATAATCTCAAAAACTGATGCCTCTGGCTGAAAATTAAGATATCAGACTTTCATCTCATTTGACCAGTTTTATTTCACTTTTTATTCCACTTCCTTCCCCTTCTCTTATCCTGCAGGCAGTGGACCATATATTTCTTACTTCAGAGAGGATTTAATAGGTAGTCACAATTCTACAGCTGGACATCCCACAAAGTAATATGCTCCATGATAAATTTTAGCCATTTTTGACCCGCAGCTTTCCTTTGAGAGCCATATCAACCATATTGATAAGACCTCATATTACCATCTCAGGAGTATAACAAGGTTAAGATGATTGCTGTCTCAGCAAGATGCTGAGCTTCTGATTCATGCTTTTATAAAAACAAGGCTGGATTACTACAATTTGTTGTTGGCATCCCTCCCAGAATGCTCAGTGCTTTGACTTGACTTTGCAGAGCATTCAGCAGCCGGGGTGTTCAACAACTAATAACACAAATGCCTCCATATCCTGTATCAGTACCACAAACATTATGCTGAAATATAGAATTGGTTTGAAAAATTGCAGGTACAAGTCCTTGCTTTTAACCCTATGAAACACAGTGAACCTTTTCCTTCCAGAAACAAGGCTTTCATAAATAACCCCAGTGGAGAAGCGACTGTGGCTCAAGAGGTCTAAGCTACTTTGTTAAGAACATGACATTTCACTTGACTTACAGCTCTGATCAGAAATCCAGGGAAAATTTCTCTTTTGGAGAGCCTACATGCTTGCAGCCAATCCCCACTTGCTGGTCACTTAGATATATTTTATCAGAAAATAATACAGTAATACATATAATACAATAATATTCTCTAATCTGTATTAGCACTTTAGAGAAACTCAAAGCACACAGTGTCCCAGTGTCTAAAGTCTCACTGAGAAGTATTTATTATTGGCTCTTGTAATATCTGGATGAAAAGTCTTCTCCATCTACCAGACCAGTCCTTGTCAAAGAATGCTCCTGGAACTACCCACCTCAAGATTACCTGGAGTCTTCTTACATTAGAAACAAAGATTTCAGGGTTCTGCTCCTAGAACATAATCCCTGGGGTTATAGCTAAGAATTAGCATTTTTAAAACAAGCTTCCCAGGTGATCCTAACATATGCTAATATTTGAGAACCTCTGTACTAGACACTGTAAGCTGTAGGAGTGAACCCTCACAAAGCGTCATTCAGAACATGGCAGGCTGACTCCGGAGGTAGCCACTGTTTCTACCAATGATGTGTGATTCAATGAACAGTTGATGAATTCATATGAGGATTCACAAAGTCCAAGGTAATGCCTTATTCTGCTTTTGTGATCTGCTCAGCATTCCTGACAGAGTTAGAGAAGCCACAGGTAGAGTTGTGAGACTGAACAAAACACCCAGTTAGATTTGAATTTCAAATAAATAATTTTTAATTTAAGTATGCCCCAGAAATATCTGGCAACTCTAGCACCAGATTACATAGTTCTACACTGACCCCGTGTCTTCTCTTGGCTGGTGTCACCTCCCAGTCTCAAAAGAAACAAAGGTCAGAGGATCATGGCAAGGAAGCCAGAGAGTCTTCTTTATGCCTCCAGGAGAGCTATGAGCTTTACCTTTGAGAAGCAAGGTGAGATTTTCCTCCTAATCTCATTGCCACTGCCTGGACCTTATCCAAGGGTGGGACTCTTGTTTCTTTGATCCTCTGATATGTGTTATCTATTTTGTTGTTGTTGTTGTTGTTGTTCATTCATTTATTTAGAGGGTGCAGGGAGGGGCAGAGAGAGCAAAGAGATCCCAAGCAGGCTCCATGCTGTCAGTGCAGAGCCCAACGCAGGCTCCATCTCATGAACCCGACCTGAGTCAAAACCAAGAGCCAGATGCTTAACAAACTAAGCCACCCAGGTGCCCTTCTCATCTATTTTTAAAAAGGCAAAATATTCCCTCATAAGGACTGCTATGCTGATTAAGTGAAGTAACACATGTAAAACCTAACAATGGTATTTATTTCCTCACTTTTGCTCTCTTCAGAACTATATCACCTCACTTTCAATACCGTCTCATACGAGCACCTGGATGACTTAGTTGACTTCTTAGTTGACTCAGCTGACACCTGACTTTGGTTCAGGTCATGATCTCACAGTTGGTAGATTCAAGCTCCACGTCGGACTCTGTGCTGACAACCCAGAGCTTAGAGCCTGCTTTGGATTCTGTATCTCCCTCTCTTTCCGCCTCTCCCTTGCCTGGGCCCTCTTTCTGTCTCAAAAATAATAAATAAATGAACATTAAAAAAAACTGTGTCATCATCACTACCAACTCACATATGCACATTCACACACTTGCACAAATAGGTGTGCATGCGCTCACCCTTGCACAGACACATACACATGTGCATGCACACACACGTTTTGGAGTTCTACTTATTCTCCAGGCAGGAAGGAGCTTGGCATGTTAGAATAGAGGTGAAGAGAGAGAGGGCTCTGAAGCCAAACATTCAAATTCCATCTCTATCATTTATGTTTTTTGTGTGACCTTGGCTATTTATTCAACCTCTTCATAACCGAGTTTCCTCATTTGTAAAATGGGAATAATAATGCCTACTTTATAAGATTGTTGTAAAGATTAAGTATGTTCATACAAGCAGCCACTTAGAACAGTGCTTGCACATGGTGAGCTTCAATATGTATCAGCTATTAGCTGTTATTTTTATCACTATCACCATCATCATCATCTCCATCCAACCCAGGTATGTTCTTGACACTCAGGAGTCTCATAGGACCAAGAATTACTTCCCCAAGTAATCCCTCTCATTTAGGACTGGAACAACCTCCAAATGCCCGTATTTTATTCTCATTAGGAACTAGGAAAATAGTGAAATTATACCTCACTAAAACAGGTATAAATTTCTGAAACATATGTTATTGAGATGTTATTTTAACTGACCTACATAACCATGAATAGAGAAATAGCTTAGAGTTCTTGGGATTCTGTGTTTATTTTGGTAACTAGTTGTTTGGTTGAAAAAGCTTGTCCTTAGAAATTATCTAAAGGTCAAAACATGTAACGTTTTATATTTTAAATGTTTCATAGAAACATTCAAGATCAAAATGGGTCTATACTTGGGAAAAATGTGATTCCCTTTGTCACTACTAATTTAAACTTTTGTAAAAAACATGCCTGACTCTTCCTCATTGACCATCACTATCTCACCGAATGCCTTTTACCCAGCAGATAATTTAACACTGCATACAAAGAGTATTAACATGAAAGCTATCTATATATTGATCCATCTGTTTAATAAATATTCACTGACTGCCTCTATGTGCAAAGTGTGTAGATACAGCAGTGAACAAAACATACAAATAATCCTGCTCTAGTGGAGCCCACATTCTATGGGGAGAATGGGTACTGAAAAAAGGGAAAATATATAGTATTTAATTTGGTGATAAATTCTGTGATGCCAAATAAAGCAAGGATTTGGTTAGGGAAGTGTACTGAATACTATACTTTTGCTTAGAGTTATCGGGGCAGCCCCCGCTGATATTTGCACAGAAGCCCAAGAGAGGTGATAAAATAAGTCTTACAGATACCTAGGCAGACAAGGCACCAATGCAGACTTTGAAGACAGTGCCTGACACACCTGGTTAAAGTAAGAGACCAGTGTGGCTGAAGAGAACAGCGGGAGTAGTAAATGGTGTCAGAGAGGAGCTAGTGGAAGAAGGGCATTGTAAGCAATTTTATGGACTTTTGCATTTACCATGTGCTGAAATGAAACAACATTGGAGGGTTTTGAGCATAGAAGTAACAGGGTCTAGCTTATCTTTTAGAAGGCTCATAAGGTTGCTGTGTAAAGAATGATACTTGTGAGGATAGTATGAAAAAAGGAGACCTATTCAGTGTAATTGCAATAATCCAGGTGAGGAATGATGATGGCTTGGACGAGGATGATAGCAATGAAGGGATGAAGAATGGATGGATTCTGGATATATTTTGAAGGTACAAAAGAACATAGTGTATGTCATCTAACAACCTAGGCATCCAATTTGAGTAACAACCTGACAAATGGAAGTGTGGTAGAACATTCCTTAAAGTAATAAATTTTGAGTCAGCAATGATGTCTCAAGGTATGAAGTTGAGAAGCTACCCTGGGGGTAATATGAGGAGAGATCAGAAAGACAGAAAATAATATGGGGAAACAGAGAGCCATTGTGCATTTCTGAGGAGGTAGATGAAAGGAACAGATGAGGGAGATTGTCAAATTTGTTGTTAAATACATTACTCACTTTGACTTTTCTCAAATTAAGCCTGAACAATACCAGTATGCCTTAAAGTACCTTGTGAGAAAAAAATACTAGTTGATGCATACTATCTCAGCCTATATTAACAAAAGTAAGATGGTGTTTTTTCCCTCAGCAAGGTTAAGTTCTTTCTAGAAGGAGGTACCCAGTTCTGGATCAATACTATAAGTCAGCAGACCAAGTATGCTTCCTGACCAACATCATCAGTGAACAACTACCATTCTGTTTCATGCTTTGTGCATTCCTTTGACTACAAGAAATCTGAATTAACTAAAAATTAAGCTTTATATCCAACACTTTGATTCAAATATAATGTTTTTCCCAAGAAACAAATAACAAACATGTACAGGAAATGGATCTACAAGTGAAAGAAAGATGGGCCAGAAGAACCCAAAACAGGAGCACCTGGGTGGCTCAGTCGGTTGAATGTCCTACTTTGGCTCAGGTCACGATATCATGGTTTGTGAGTTCAAGCCCCGCTTTGGGCTCTGTGCAGACAGCTTGGAGCCTGGATCCTGCTTCAGATTCTGTGTCTCCCTCTTTCTCTATCCTCCCCCGCTCATGCCCTGTCTCTCTCTCTCTCTCTCTCTCAAAAATAAATAAACATTAAAAAATATATATTTAAAGAAGAACCCAAAACAAGCCTTGAGAAGACAGATGAGTAGACAGGAAAGGTGAGATTCAGACTTTTTAAGTTTCTTCAAATGAAGCTTTCTCTGCATCAAATATCATAAAAGGTTCAGAGAAAAATAAAATTACTTAAAAGCTTGGAAACTGAATTTTTAAATATTGTAGGAATAGGAGAAAATGTCACCTGAAGAAAAGAGAAAATAAACATGTCAAAATTAGCACTTACTACCACACTCTGTTCCCGGAGAACCTATCAGACAAAAGTTGTGACTCAAGCAAAGTTGACATTACATTGCCTGAATTAAACTTTCTGTGACCCAGAGTCCAAAAGTCTGTGCTGGCAATATCAGTAATTGTGGACAGAGTCATATAATCATTATGAATTATTATTCGTAAATAACAGAAATTTTACATGGCACCCTCATGGTGGCTATCCTATTGTTTTCTGATGCACAACTGTTGTCTAACACTAATCTCGTGTTTTTGTTCTTGTTTTTGTTTTTTTGGAAGGGAATTCACTGACAACTAATCAAAATGCATATGACAAAATTAAATTTAAAAGTGGAAAATAGTTTTTTGGCCAAAACAGGTAATAAAAGCAATCAGTTCAAATCATTTTTAAAAATATTGATTTGTCTTAAATGTCTATTTATATTAAAATGAATATAAAGGTGTCTTAGAGGGAAGGCCACATCTGCCAGGGGACGTACCTATGGAAATAGATTATTTCTCTATAAAAATTCACTTGTGACAAAGACTGAAATATCTCCTGAAAATGTGTGTGGCTCATCGTATTTTGCTATCTTCTTAACTTCTGCTAAGTATATTCTTATCATGGTGTTTGAAACTGAGAAATGCTATCACACAGGCTTAACTTTTAATAGCTATTAGTATGCTCATATTCCCTTACAAATCTTCATTCTATTGATAGGTTTCTATTCTTTGTACCATTATAAACATATTTATGGGCAAAGGTGTTATGAATTCACTTGATGATATATATGACAGGGTCACTTAATACAATTTCAGTTACAAGGTGAAAACTTGAAATGAGGGTATTTAAAGTCATTGTAATAATAATTACATGTATTGAGTCCCTAGACATGTCATGAATTTTACATATATTATTCTTATTTTTTTTTATTTTTCTAATGTTTACTCATTTTTGAGAGACAGAGAGAGACAGAGCATGAGCCAGGGAGGGGCAGAGAGAAAGGGAGACAGAGAATATGAAGCAGGCTCCAGGCCCTAAGCTGTCAGCACAGAGCCCAACATGGGGCCTGAACCCATGAATCACGAGATCATGACCTGAGCCGAAGTCAGATGCTTAACGACTAAGTCACCGAGGCACACCTACGTATATTATTCTTAACCTCACAGCAACCCTGCTGATATGCATCATTATCCAAATTTTTAATAAATAAAATCCTATTCACATAAATTTATTTTTATTTTTACTTTATTTTTGTTTTTTGAAAGAGAGAGAGAACACACACAAACAGGGGACAGTGGCATAGGGAGAGAGAGTGAGAATCTTAAGCAGGCTCTAGGCTCAGTGCAGAGCCCAATGCGGAGCTCGATCTTAACGACCCTGGGATGATGACCTAAGCCGAAATCAAGAGTTAGACACTCAAATGACTGAGCCACCCAGATGCCCCTCTACTCAATAAATTTAATTTTTTGAAGGAAACAGAGCCAGGAATTGATAACATTGATATTAGAAACCACATAAATTTGAGTCCAAGACTGCTGGGCCTTCTATTATACCACATCATGCTGTAAGCAGTATTTATTCAGTTTACTTGTTTAAATTTGTGTTTAATTCATTCTTTTTAATTGATGGCATTTAAGAATATTGCAGACTAAAAAATTAGTTTTGTTGAAAATGCTATTTTGATTTATTCTTACAAAATCAATGTGTTTGGGTAAAATTTTAAAACACTTGCAACTTTTACTTTTTTAGCATTCTATTACACCAGATGTAGAAGCTTATAAGATTTTAGTATATGGGCTCTATCAATGGTGAATTCTGTTCTACAGAATAAATGAACTCATTCTGCAGTGAGACTTGAAAAAAATGAAAATTAAGAACATCAGCTTCAACTAAAAACCATAGCTTGGCAGGCTTTCAGAGAAGACTGCTCAGGTGGTCAAAGTAGGAAGATTGCTTAGGCAAGAGAGACCACTGAGGACAACAGTCACTCAAAACTCTGATCTCCTAGTGTCATGTAAGGACATGCCTAGAGTCAATGTAAGTCCATGAGAATACCAGAATTTACTTAAAATAAAAAACAAACAAACAACAACCATGTTCATTCCCTGTTTCAGAAGGTAAAACATTTTTCAGACAAAATATTTCTGAGGATTAGAATTTCCCTCCCTCTGAAAGCAATTAAAACAAACAGAATAAAATTCAAAGAGGCTAGATTGGGGCACCTAGATGGCTCAGTCAATTAAACTTCTGACTTTGGCTCAGGTCATGATGTCTGTGCTGACAGCTCAGGGACCGGAGACTGCTTAGGATGCTGTGTCTCCCTCTTTCTCTGCCCCTCCCTTGCTCATGCTCTATCTCTCTCTCTCTCTCTCAAAAAAATAAACATTAAAAAAAAAAAAGGCTAGAGTACTTCTAAATTACTTATATTAAAGCAAGCCATATAGACTATAGGCTGAGGACAAATTGGGGCCAAAACCCAAGGGTTATCTACCAGGCTGCCATTGTGTTGATCTAGCATTTTTTTCTGTAATGAATGGAGTAAGTAATTCAGTGAGTGAGCTAAACTGTTTAGGAATCAAAAGGCGCTCCTTCCACATCTTACTGCCATTTTGCAGAGGTATTCACCCATATCCTCCCCAACAGTTCAGGGACACATAACTGGGCCACTAGGAACAGCATCAGTCGCTCTGAGAAAGAAAAAGGCAGGGTCTGTCTTCGTTTGGTTGTTCCTGGAAACTCTAATTTCAGTGGTGATCAGGATGTGTTAAAAAAAAAATGAGTATTTTTTTATCATTTTCTGAGCTGTTATATTTATATTCAACATCTCAAGTTGATTTTAAACAAACAAACAAAAAAAACAGCACTGAAGAAAAATATGAATGCAGAGACACTTCTATTGAAAAAGAACACTTTCATTTCATGGTTGATTTTTTTCTGCCACAGAGTACACAATGAAATGCATGACAGTGCTTCTGTATTTTCCTCTCCTGCAACAAGCACAGAGACATATATGTTTAGATGCTTTATTAATCATACTTGGGAATATTCATCAACCACAAAATCAAAACCTATAAAGGCTATGTCTGATCAGAATATTTTGGTTGCAATGATCTCTTGTATAGATAGAAAACTTGACCTTCTACTAGCTTCTGAAAAAATATTGGTTCTTATAACTGAGGCATTCCTACGTAATTTTAGTATAGATTCTACTTTTCCATGCCTCGGGACCTGGTTTCTGAGTTTCAGAGAAGTACATAGGATTTTATTTTATTTTATTTTTTTAACGTTTATTTATTTTTGAGACAGAGAGAGACAGAGCATGAACAGGGGAGGGTCAGAGAGAGAGGGAAACACAGAATCTGAAACAGGCTCCAGGCTCTGAGCTGTCAGCACAGAGCCCGACACGGGGCTCGAACTCACGGAGTACAAGATCATGACCTGAGCCGAAGTCGGCTGCTCAACCGACTGAGGCACCCAGGCGCCCCTAGGATTTTAAATCAAACCAGGGACTCTAGGCCCAGCTCGACCACATTTTATCTAGGGAATATTATGGAAAGCTGTGAGTAAGTTCTGTGAATTTCAGTTTGATTATTTGAAAGCTGGGGATAATAATCACCCTCTGAAATAGAAACAAATGAGAATGTAGAGAAAAGTGTTGTTAAAACTCTAAGGTATTATACAAACATTAGAGATGAAAGTGTATGACTTTCCTATGAATAGAGTGCATTAAGGTAATTCCAGCTTTGAGAATAAGGGAGCTGGCAGAGGAGATGAAAGTAGGGAAGTCAGAAGAAATGTGTAGAGAAGTAAGTAAGGAGCATGACAGCACTGGATGGCTGACTGGAAAAGGAAAGAGAACACCAGGACTGTGGTGGCATGGCAAGGAAAGTGGAGGCCTTAATATATGCCTGTCCCCATTTGTATAGCTGCATGTCAAGAACTAAACTATTCAGTGATGGTATTGTTAACATGAACATCTCAATGAGTAACTGCCAAAGGCCCTTTTCTATAGTCTAAGCCTTGGACCATAGCTTTCTCCTCTGTAAAAAAAAGGAAATCAACTGAAGTTAAGATAATGTAGATAATACATTTTTGTATGAAATAGAAAATATCCAAATAGAAAATATCTTGACAGTATCATCGAGCTGGCAAGCAAAGACATTAAGATGCTTGCAAGTTTGTATTCCTTTATTCTTTGAGCAAATGTGCACTGAAAACTAGCTACTGTGTGCTTGGCAACGTGAGTATACAAAGATATATAAAGCATTTTATTTTCTTGGAACTCAGTCTGGTCAAGGAAATTTACATAAATACACAATGAAAATATAATGTAATAATAGAGATTTATAAGCTAAGGAGGCATAAAGAAGTTACTACCTCTGCAGAGTTTAGGGAAAGAGTCAGAGAAGAGAAAATATTTGAGGTGGTCACAAACAAAGAGTGTATGGAAAATGAGGGGATAATCATCCAGGAACAGGGAAGGTCATGAACCTGAAAGCTGAGTGGCATCTTGCTCAATGAGACTAAACCATGGGAATGTTGAACAAGGTAGTTGACAAGATAAAGACCAGATCTTACAGGTTATTGTCTGTTTGGGCCCTATACTGGGGACAATACATTCTCAGAATTCTTTAAATAAGAAGGGAAGATGATCTGACTTGTGTTTTAGCATGTCAACTTTGGAAGAACTGTAGAATGTAGATTGGAGGTTCATGGAGATATGATGTACAGAAGCAGAGACACTGAAAACAAAGGGTAGTTAATTATTTGAGAGATCTTTAGGATCTAAGTTCTACAGGCTTGGTGTCTAATTGGATTTAGAAGATAGTAGGGAGTTTCTCGGAATGAATCCCAGGTCTCTACCTTTGGCAACAGTAATGATACCATTAATAATGTTTGAACTTGAAGGAAGAAGAAAATATTTGGGTGTCACCTGAGGTGTCTCTGGACTCTTGCATGTGGCAACAGAATAAACAAGTCTGGATCTCAGAAGAGAGTCCTTACCTGTAGAGACAGATACTTAAGGAATATTAGCATAGAGTAGCAGTCAAAACTATGCAAATAATGTAATCTCCCAGGCAAGACAGAATGCAGTGCAAGAAAATCTTTAAATCAATGAAATGGGTTGGGGAGTAAATGCAGGTAAGAAACTGGAAAGAGTAAGAAACTGTCAAGAAGTCTACTAGTGTCTTTCTCTGGTTGCTGCCAAAATACCCTTCTATCCTCAGGACACAGCAAGGTAAATGGCGCATTTACCAGAACTTTCCAGGCAGTGAACTTCTGGAAAAAATGAACTATAAATTATTTATCATAGTATCTTTAAAATACAGATAGTGTCTGTTTTTTAATTAATGTTGAATAAATGAAAGGAGATATGGTGTTGGGGATGCTATTGCCAGAAGGGAAAAAGAGAGCAGAGACAGAAGAGATTTTATTTGGAGTGGGAAATGGAACATGAAAAGCTACAAATTCACTGAGCGTGAACCTGCACTGATAGGAATAAATGATTGAATACACAAATAAATGAGGGAGAAGAGACAAATCCTCCTTCTAGAAATTTTCCAAATAATACATGTACACAGTCGTCTTTACTTGAGTGTAAGCTGGAATTAATTACTCATTTCCAAATAATAGAAGATGGAAAGGGAAAAATAATAACTTCATAACAAAGAAATCTGGCAAGCACGACCTCAACCAAGCGATCAATGTTAACATCACTGTTGATAATGCATTGATCTTCTGTATCTCTTAATATGATTTGATGAGAAAGGCACTTCATCTCTGTGGTATTCTTCCCCCAAATCCATGACTTTGGCTTAACCATGAGAAAAACATCAGCTAAACCCAAACAGAGGGACATCCTAGAAAATCATTAACTGGTATTTCTCAGAACTGTCAAGGCCATAAAAAAAGAGAGAAAGAAAGAAAGAAAGAAAGAAAGAAAGAAAGAAAGAAAGAAAGAAAGAAAGAAAGAAAGAAAGAAAGAAAGAAAGAAAGAAAGAAAGAAAGAAAGAAAGAAAGAGAAAGAAAGAAAGAAAGAAAGAAAGAAAGAAAGAAAGAAAGAAAGAAAGAAAGAAAGAAAGAAAGAAAGAAGAAAACAAGCAAAGGAAGAGAAACTGCCCCAGGCAAGGGATAACTAAGGAGACATGAAAACTAAATATAATGTGGTTTGCTAGATTGGATCCTGGAATAGAAATAGAATGTTAGTGTAAAAACTAGGGAAGTCTAAACAGTAGACTAGAGCTTAGTCAATAGTATTATACCAGCATCAATCTCTTAGTTTTGACAATGTAAGATGGGAAAGGAAGATGGAACATTGGAGGAAACCACGTGGAGAGTGGTGTTGGTTTCCTGTGGCTGCCAGGACAAATGAGTGCAAACTTAAAGCAACTCACATTTATTCTCTCACATTTCTCAAAGCCAGCAGTCTGCCATCAAAGTGTCAATAGGATTGGTTCCTTTTGGAGGTTCTGAGGCAGAATCCATTGTGTGCCTCTGTCCTACTTTCTGGTGGCTTCTGGCAGTCTTTGCTGTTTCTTGGTTTATAACTGTCCCCCAATCTTACATGGCCTCCTCCCTCTCTCTCTTCTCTTTGTCTGTCTCTTGTAAGGATACTTGTAATTGGATATAGGGCCAACCCTACATCCACAAGGATATCCTCTCATGAGAATTATATCTGCAAAGAGCCCATTTCCAAATAAGGTCCCATTCACAAGTACTGAGGCTATGATTTGGCCATACTGTTGGGGTTATTATCCAACCCACTACAGGGGTATATGAGAAATCTCAGCACAATCTTTCCAACTGTTCTGTAAATGTAAAATTATTCCAGAATAAAAAGTTTGTTCACAAAGGGGAGGGGGTAGTGGGTAAGTGGAATTAGTATGATGGTGGTGAAACCTTAGACATTAAAAAAGAAAAATAACAGTCCTCAGGAGTGAATACAGAGGTCTGTAGCATGTAGGTAAGATGTTAAGATTGTTCATGGCAGAAGAACACAGTTCACTCTAAATATGAAGTAAGAGTTTTACAAGCAGTAAAGGGGTGGGAGAGGGAGGGGGAGCAAGCGAGTGAGAGAGGAGCTTGGAGAGGAGAGCTATGCAGTTTCAGAGAGTGGAAGAAGGATGATCAGAAACAGAACACTAAGCAGTCCTGGGATCTGTCTGAGGTCACAAATCATGACTAAGCATTGACCCCAGTCCATTTAAGTCATTTCCGCTGGCAGTGTTCAGTACAGCTTAGGCATAGTGGAAGAAAAGAGGCTGGTTTGATTGACCCAAGGGGGAGACTAGTCAATGGGTACAAAGACAGATAAGCATGCTGGTGAGGAACAAACTGAAATATGTGACCTAGACATGCAGGCTTAAGTAGTAAAGCAGATGAACAAAAACAGGAAAATTTGAAAATATTAACACAGTCCTTTGCAAATTTGTATGTGCATATAAAATCCCTGAGGATCTTGTTAAATTGCAGATTAGGTTTGGGGAGGGGCCAGGACACTCCCAACCAGCTCCTAAGTGAGGCTAATGCCACCACTGCTGGTCCATTTTGAGCAGCAAATAGTAATAGTAGATTTTGAGAATCTCAAGGTCTTAACGATGTCAAAATGCCATATAGGAAGGGCACAGAAACTGTAGAAAGAAATGAAGTTGTCGGGATTCAAGGATTCTGTTTTCTGAAATGGATTCAGGCTGGAGGATGACAGGGGTCAAGGGAGTAGCTCTGAGCACGAGTGGCTGAATCAAGTGGCAATGAGCATTGCTTGAAAAGCAGTTGGAGTATTTGATGGGTCCTCCCTGTACACATCCAAGCCAAATAGGAAGAGGAGAGTTTAAGTCCAGAGGAAAACTGTCAGCCAAGTATTCAATTATCTAATGCATTTGAAGAAGAAGATAGACCCAGTGGTTACTGAAGGGTGTTATAGAGAGAATGTCTGAAAGGCAGGTAGATTTCTGTCCATATTTTGGAATAAAAACTGTCTAGAAAATACTGACCCCAGTTCCTGAGACATAGGGAGCTGGGAGAATGTGCAATCCCCAGTCGAAGCTTTTCAAATGAGCTTCACTAAGAACCTTAATTTACTAATAAATTCCAATTAAATAAGAAAGTAGGAAACAAAAATCAATGGAAAGGATCAAAGTGTGAGGAAAACTGAGAATACAGGGCAAAAAGCTTGGAGGGAAGTCCACAGAAGAAGGCTGGAGAAAGATGGTACAATCCAAAGAAAGAGAAACCCCATCTGGGGCACATGCCCTCCTCACAAGGATTGAGAAAGCCAGGACCAGAGAGGTGGAGAACTGGCTGACAAAGAGAGGAGCCCCCCAAAAGTCAATATATTCCCAGAACTCAGAAGAAATCACACCAAAAAATGACTTGTCTTCAAAAAGCCACATTTCCTAGTTCCATACATGTATGTAAACAAGAAGCAGCAAGAGTGCTTCTTTGACAAACTTTTAATTCTAAGAAAGATGGTATCTGTTCAGTGGCAGTGGGTTAAGGACTTTACAGTGGTATGATTATCAAGTTCATTTTAAATTCTAATATACAAAGAGATAGCATTTTTTTTTTTTTACCTCCTACTGTTGATTCTCATGGAGACTATGCTTATCATAGGTTTTGGGAAATGTAGCTCCAGGCCCTGCAGTGATTGACAGGAGTGCTAACAGTGGATGTAATCCAGAATGGCGAATTAGAGATGTGAACTTTAAAGCTGTCCTGCATTCTAATTAGCCGACAGTCATGAAAGATGTAAGCTTCAGACACTGACATTGTCACTTCAGGCAAGGACAAAAGTCATCTAATTTATATTAATATGAGAAAAGTTTAAATCTGCCCATTAAATATGGGAGAGTTTAGGCAAACTTTCATTAGTTTCTTTGGTTGATAAGTGCTGCAAAACTGTAAAAGGCACATCATTTGTTGTATAAGTTAATAGAGATGGAAAATCATCTCATAGTAACACCCTTTTATCAGCAAAAATATCTCTGAACTGGAGCAAACATGAGTGTATGTTATTATCATCTTAAAAATCTTACTCTTATTTTTACACTTGATCTTAGCCAAAAGGCTGAGAAGCGATTACTCTTATTTTTAAGGCCATTTACATTATTGTCTATCCTATGAATTAACATTAGGAGAAAATACTTTGGTGAGGAGTTGTGAAATCTGGTGATAATACAGAAAATACTTGTATCCTTAAAAATACACATTTGTTTTTAGTGTTTCATTCCTCCCAATTCTTCAGGGAAATGTGGTATGTTTACAGTTTTAAAAGCTTCAATCTAGTCCCCTTTGCCTTTATTATACTATTGCCTACAGTGATTTATTAAAGACATAAAATCAAGACTCAGATTTAATTAGCAAGGTAACACTTAAAGTCTTTTTTTCTTTTTAAACTGCAGTGCTGTGGTCCTCATCCTCAGTTACAATACATGGCTATAAACCTTCTAGAGAATCAAAGATACATTTACATTCCCTAGAATTCCACTGAGGGATCAGAATAAAAGGCAAATCAACAATTGCTATACTTCTAAAAAAGACAAAGTCACAACTTGTTTCCTAACCAACAATGCGTCCTGAACTTGGACTTGTTCATTTCACAAACAATTGTTGACCTTTAGTATGTCCCAGAAAGAATGCTAAGTATTTGACTTACAAAGAGGTTTAAAATATGATTCCTATCCTGGGGCAGCTGAGTGGCTCAGTCGGTTAAGTGCCTGACTTTGGCTCAGGTCATGATCTCATGGTTCGTGAGTTTGAGCCCTGTGTCAGCCTCTGTGCCTGACAGCTCAGAGCCTGGAACCTGCTTCAGATTCTGTGTCTCCCTCTGTCTGCCCCTCCCCTGATGCACTCTGTCTCTCGCTCTGTCTCAAAAATAAATAAACATTAAAAATTTTTTAAAAATATGTAATTCCTATTCTTAAGGAGTCTAAAGCTTAATTGAAGAACAGAACATATAAAGTTATAAAGATAATTAACCATCAAGGCAGCATATGATAAAACGAAGGACACTGATCATATTTCCTTCATTTAACAGAGTAGGTTTTCTCAAAACAGCTCATCTGTAGAATCATTAACCCATACTTGGCCTTTAGAAAATCCCAGTTCATTCCAGAATATATTCTTTTTTTTTTTTACATTTATTTATTTTTTTATTTTTATTTTTATTTTTTTTACATTTATTTATTTTTGATAGAGAGACACAGAAGATAAGTGGCGAGGGGCAGAGATAGAAGGAGACACAGAATCCGAAGCAGGCTCCAGGCTCCGAGCTGTCAGCACAGAGCCCGACGTAGGGCACGAACCCAAAAACCTCAAGATCATGACCTGGGCCAAAGTTGGACACTTAACCAACTGAGCCACCCAGGCACCCCCAGAGTACATTCTTGAAGCTTACTGTTGTTTTGTCAAAGTCTTAATCTTGAGCCATTACTTTTAATAATCTGGCACATACAAGAAACTGAACAGAAGATTGAATGAATGGATAAGTGAGTGAATCAAGGAATGTTGAGAAAAAATGCAAAATAGACAGTGTTCCTCAGATATTTCTTCATCTGAAAACATGAGCCAATTTACTTTAAGTGCAGATAAAACTGAACCAAGTTTTCACTACTGTTTCTTTTTTTTTAATGTTTTATTTATTTTTGAGAGAGAAAAAGAGCACAAGTGGGGGGAGAGGCAGAGAGAGGAGGACAGAGGATCAAAAGCATCTTCCTTGCTGGCAGTAGAGAGCAGATGCAGGGCTCAAACTCACAAACCGTGACATCACGACGTGAGCTGAAGCCAGATGCTTAACTGACTGAGCCACCCAGGTGCCCCTTCATCACCGTTCTGAAAACAGAGCTAGACTTTAAGTCCAACTAGCATAGCTTAGTAAACAGTAACATTCTCTCCATTACTTGTTTCACCCATACAGATATCTCTACAGTGATGTTATAAAGATTTTCTCAGTAATGCTGTCTTGGATGTATGCCTTCCTCACACTTTTCATTTATCATACAATTTTTTACAGTAAATGTTTTCAAGAAATAACAAGCACACTTGTAGTGTCCTATATCAACTGATGAGTCATATTAACCCTCAATATTTCCCTCCTCTAGGCCAAATGTGCCCTTCAATCTCTTCCTGTTCTCAGAAGATGCTGCTCTCTTCCTTGACAATCTCCTTCTAATAATAATTCCATGTTCTGAGTCAATCCTCACTCTAAAGATCCATTTCTTTTAATGTTATTTCTCATAATTTAGGATGATTATCTTTAAATCGTTTTTCCATTTTAACTTGTCTGCTAATCATCTTGATACTCTAGAGTAATAGGAATAAATTGTGAAAAAATATTAATGGTCCAATTTAGTAATATTTTTATTGCTGTTTTCCTCCCATCTACTTGTTCTCATTTTAAAGCCTGGGTAACTATGTTGTCTCTTTCTATGCCTGCCAGAAGGCAGCTACAAAAATAAATTTCAAGGAACAACTGAAAAAAGAAAGGTAACAAAAGGCATAATACATATTAATAAACCGAAAAATATTCAACCAACAGCCTATTATTATTCTTTACATCAAAAGAAAACACAGGAACTGAGCCTCAGAAGTGAAAATGAAGGGGGAAAAATGATAACAACAGAACTTGGAAATTAGATGAAACATCAGAAGGCTGAAGGGGGGTTCAAGGAGATACATCAAAATATCCAGAAGGAAGCAGAAGAAATGAGTGTGGCAAGAGTTATAAATATGCTACAGTATGAAGCAATTGGTAACTATGCTCACTCAGAATTAATATTATATTATAATATGCTCTCTTTGCTTTAGAAAAGTAATGCCTTCAGGCTTCACCTCTTCAATTAAATGCATGAGGTACTTCTAATGTGAATTAACTTAATAACTAGTTGTTCATGCAGTCACTCATCAAAAATAAAACATCCTTAGTGGTCTAAGAACACACCCAACTTCTAGAAAATTACATTCCTTGATGACCCCAGTGGATGTTGTGCTCTATGAGGACTTTAAAAGTTCAAGTTTCTTTCTCATTGTAAGTTCCAACCATTTCATATTTTTTATTATTACTTCAGATCTCCGACTAGATTTAAAAAATGAGTCACCCACAAAATGTTACCAGAAAGAAGGAGCAAGATACTACACAACTTGTTACCAGTCTGTTATCTACTCCACTGCAAAAGATGCATAAAGAGTACACTCCACAAGACTGTTGCCTGGGATTCATTTACGTGTTCCTGTTACCAATTACTAAAATCAGTGTCTGGTGCATATGCACTGAAAGAATGAAAATTAGGATTAGAATGCCTTCACAACACCATTCATAAGATTAGTTCAACAATTAGGTGTGTCTTCAGCTACATCTTCCATATTTTCTAATGTTCATTATTCAGTATTTAAAGAATAGTGTGTAGTCACAAAATGAATAATAAATTCATACAAGATATATATACACAGTATATTCATATAACAAATTAACATTGAGTAAATAATTTCTCTGAAGATTATTAGTGACAAAAATTAATTTAATATTTGAGGTTAGAGCTTCAAAAAGCATGTAAAGGGGCAAGTAGGTGGCTCTGTTGGTTAAGCATCTGACTTTGGCTCAGGTCATGATCTCACGGTTTGTGGGTTTGAGCCCCACATTGGGCTCTGTGCTGACAGCTCGGAGCCTGGAGTCTGCTTCAGATTCTGTGTTTCCCTTGCTCTCTGCCCCTCCCCCACCCTTCACACGCTGTCTCTCTCTCTCTCTCTCTCTCTCTGTCTCTCTCTCTCTCTCTCAAAAACAAACATTCAAAAAAATAAATAAAAAAATTTTTTCTTGAAGCATTTAAAAATGTGTTGTTTGCCAATTCATTCATAGCTCATATTACAGAGTTCAAAACTTGAAAGCATGGGGAAATGTAAGGAGTTTTTTACTTAATAACAATGGAGAAATTTTACAGAATTGGACAAAAATAAATAAGTGAACTAATACTCTACAAAATACAAATTAAAAGGACAACTTCAACAGACAAGGTAAATGTAGTGCACGGGATTTAATTGGGCATAATTTGAAAGCATTCTCAGCTCTTGGGAACCTGAATACAAATGAAAGGGCTGCTGGAAAATGAAGTACCAGATCCACAAGGGTTCTTTGACTCCAAAACCAAAGACGCCACTAAAAAAGAGAACTACAGACCAATTTCCTGATGAACATGGATATAAAAATTCTCAACAAGGTATTAGCAAACCAGATCCAAAATTCATTAAAAGAATTATTCACCACCATCAAGTGAGATTTATTCCTGGGATGCAGGGTTGGTTCAATATCCACTAAACAATCAATGTGATTCATCACATCAATAAAAGAAAGGATAAGAACCATATGATCTTCTCAATAGATGCTTAAAAAGCATTTAACAAAATACAGCATCCTTTCTTGACAAAAATCCTCAAGAAACTAGAGATAGAAGGATCATACCTCAAGATCATCAAGGCCATATACAAAAGACCCATGGCTAATATCATCCTCCTTGGGGAAAAATTGAGAGCTTTTCCCGTAAGGTCAGGAAGAGGAAAAGGATATCCACTCTCACTACTGTTACCCAACATAGTGTTGGAAGTCCCTGCCACAGCAATCAGACAACACAAAGAAATAAAAGGCATCCAAATTGGCAAGGAGGAATTCAAACTTTTACTCTTCGCAGATGACATGATACTGTATGTGGAAAACCCAAAAGAATCTACCAAAACCTGCTGGAACTGATCCATGAATTCAGCAAAGTCACAGGATATAAAATCAATGCACAGAAATCAGTTGCATTTCTTTTAAAAAAAATTTTTTTTCAACGTTTTTTATTTATTTTTGGGACAGAGAGAGACAGAGCATGAACGGGGGAGGGGCAGAGAGAGAGGGAGACACAGAATCGGAAACAGGCTCCAGGCTCCGAGCCATCAGCCCAGAGCCCGACGCGGGGCTCGAACTCACGAACCGTGAGATCGTGACCTGGCTGAAGTCAGAGGCTTAACCGACTGCGCCACCCAGGCGCCCCTCAGTTGCATTTCTATACACCAATAAAGAAGCAGCAGAAAGAGAAATCAAGGAATCGATCCCATTTACAATTGTATAAAAAACCATAAAATACCTAGGAATAAACCTAATCATAGTGGCGAAAAATCTGTACACTGAAAATTATAGAAAACTTGGGAAAGAAATCGAAGAAGACACCAAAAAAATGGAAAAACATTCCATTCTCCTGGATAGGAAGAGCAAATATTGTTAAAATGTCAATACTACCCAAAGCAATCTGCTTATTCAATCCAATTCCTATCAAAATGATACCAGCATTCCTCACAGAGCTAGAACAATAAATTCTAAAATTTGTATGGAACCAGAAAAGACCCCAAATAGCCAAGCAATCTTAAAAAACAACACCAAAGCTGGAGGCATCACAATCCCAGACTTCAAGCTATACTACAAAGCTGTAATCATCAAGACAGTATGGTATTGGCACAAGAACAGATGCTCAGATCAATGGAACAGAATATAGAACCCAGAAACTGACACACAAACATATGGCCAACTAATCTTTGACAAAGCAGCAAAGAATGTCCAATGGAAAAATGACAGTCTCTTCAGCAAATGGTGTTGGGTAAATGGGACAGTGACATGCAGAAGAATGAACCTGGACCACTTTCCTATACCACACATAAAAATAAACTCAAAATGGATGAAAGACTTAACATAAATCAGGAAGCCATCAAACTCCTAGAGGAGAAAACAGGCAACAACCTCTTTGACCTTGGCCACAGCAGCTTCTTACTTGAAATGTCTCCAGAGGCAAGGGAAACAAAAGCAAAAATGAAATTTTGGGACCTCTTCAAGATAAAAACCTTCTGCACAGCAAAGGCAACAATCAATAAAACTAAAAGGCAACTGACAGACTGGGAGAAGATATTTGCAAGTGACATATCAGATAAAGGGTTAGCATCCAAAATCTATAAAGAACTTATCAAACTCAACACCCAAAAAACAAATAATGCAGTGAAGAAATGGGCAAAAGACATGAATAGACACTTTTCCAAAGAAGACATCCAGATGGCTAACAGACACATGAAAAAAAAATGCTCAACATCACTCATCACCAGGGAAATACAAATCAAATCTACAATAAGATACCACCTCACATCAGTCAGAATGGCTAATTAATTCAGGCAATAACAGATGTTGGCAAGGAGGTGGAGAAATAGGAACCCTTTTGCACTGCTGGTGGGAATACAAACTGGTGCAGCCACTCTGGAAAACAGTATGGCGATTTCTCAAAAAATTAAAAACGGAACTACCCTACAACCCAGCATTTGCACATGTATCCCAATGTTTACAGCAGCACTATCAACAATAGCCAAAGTAAGGAAAGAGCCCAAATGTCCATTGGCTGATGAATGGGTAAAGAAGAGTGGGTATGTGTGTGTGTGTGTGTGTGTTTGTGTGTGTGTGTATGTGTGTGTGTGTATATGTATATATATATATATATATATATATATATATATATATATATATACATATATATATACACACATATATACATATATACATATATATATACATATATATATACATATATACATATATATATACATATATATATATATATGTATATATATATATGACTCAGCAATTAAAAAGAATGAAATCTTGCCATTTGCAACAATGTGGATAGAGCCAGAGTGTATTATCCTAAGCAAAATAAGTCAGGCAGAGAACAACAAATATCATATGACTTCACTTATATGTGGAATTTACAGTACAAAACAGATGAACATAAGGGAAGGGAAGGAAAAATAAGATAAAAACAGAGAGGGAGACATACCATAAGAGACTCTTAAATACAGAGAACAAACTGAGGGTGGTGGCAGGTGTTGGGTAGGGGAAGGGCTAAAGGGGTGATGGGCATTAAGGAGGGCACTTGTTGGGATGAGCACCAGGGGTTATATGTAAGTGATGACTACTAAATTCTATTCCTGAAATTATTTTTACACTATGTTAACTAACTTGGATTTAAATTTTAAAAATATTGGGGCGCCTGGGTAGCTCAGTCGGTTAAGCCGCCGACTTCGGCTCAGGTCATGATCTCGTGGTCCGTGAGTTTGAGCCCCGCGTCGGGCTCTGTGCTGACTGCTCAGAGCCTGGAGCCTGTTTTGGATTCTGTGTCTCCCTTTCTCTGACCCTCCCCTGTTCATGCTCTGTCTTTCCCTGTCTCAAAAATAAATAAAACGTTAAAAAAATTAAAAAATATATATATATATGTACTACCTGTTTACTAAAAAAAAAAAAAAAAAAGCTGTCTGCACAGAACCCAATGCAGGGCTTTAACTCATGGACCACAAGATCATGACCTGAGCTGAAGTCAGATGCTTAACCAACTGAGCCACCCAGGTACCCTTTTTTGTACTGTTAAGTAGTCCACAAACAACTTTGAAAAATCACAAGATGATGATAGGAGAAAGTTGAAAAAAAACCTGGCATGTTAAATAAAGACCTTGGGATAAAAGGGAGGTAATAGGCAAGGACTAAGAACAGAAAAGGAAAAAAAAGGAGTAGGATAGAAAAGAGGGAATGGAAGTGGAGGGGAAGAGTGGGGAGGAGGGTGAGCCACCAAGACTGACTTAGTTTTAGACAAGTTTCTTCCTGGCTTCCCTTTTCTTAGGACATTTACTCTAGAAAACTTTTCATTGTAAATTCTTCCCTGCCCCTTTCAGAGGTATGTAAATGTTTTCAAAAGTCTCTTGATGGTTTTAAACCCAGGAAAGAACCATCTCTGTACAATGTAAGCATTAGGGGAGATAGCATCCCTATCTACCTGTTTCTGGGGAAGGGGAAGAGACTTCCTACAGTCTTCCTGGGCCTTTTTTGCTCCAGGTTTTTAAACTACTTCCAAAGGCACAAGATACAAGAAGATACAAGATCACAAAAGATCTAAGAGCATGTGCATCACAAAGATACAAGAATATTTACTTTTCCTTTGGGTAAAACCAACTAACAAACACAGATGGTCTGTGTTCTCCCTTACCTCAGTGTTTAAAAATTCTTATACTTTGTTTCTGTGGAGCTGAGTTCTGACTGAGTTCTGGTCTCTCCTCCCTATTGCAATAGCCTTGAACAAAGTCTTACTTATCTGTTTAACTTTGGTGCAACTTTTGCTTTGATAAAGCAAAAATGTTTTCACAAAAGAGAAGACACATGAATAATTATTAGTTTAAAATATGATGAGAGCTCTTTTTCAATCACTGATTTTAACGGTGCATTCAGTAGATCTTGAAACTACTAGTCCATCAAGCATGTTAAAGCACCACAAAATGGATGCATCACCCACACATGAATCATTCATCAAGAATTCACTGAGCCTGTCATAGAGCAGGCTCAACTAAGAGGCATTTGGGAACCAAAAGAATTCAGGCTGGTTGTGAGAAGGAAGAAACTAGGGAAGGAAAATATAGGTATTGGAGCTAGGAGCTGCGGACTCAGGTATAGGGCTGGCTTCTGAAGATGATTCTGGATCTGATGTTCACCATCTTAGTGCTGGGCAGATGCACACTGGGTTCAGGCAGGCACCACAGACAAGGCTAACAAATGGACTATCACAGCAGAAAAGCACAACACACGTTGATTGAAGTTGAGCAGATTTCCAGAGCAGATTTCAGTAGCCAGGGGTTGGAGAGCCCAGCAGATTCTTCACATGGGAAGCACTTGGCAAGGACTCAGGGAAGGACTAGCCAGAGAGACATAAGTCAAAGACCAACCAGTTGGCCTGAATACAACATAATGCCATGTGGGGAGAAACTGCAACTCAGTGGACACACATATGCTCATGAATTGTCGTAGATATCCTTGGTATTTTGATTCTGTCAGCAAGACAAATTCCTGATTCCAAAGGCAAGTGGGCAGAGACTGTAAATACACGTCCAGTAAACATGATGATCGTCTTAGATGCTCAGAGGCAGGAATGGGAAATGATGACAGGTCGATGAAATGATCCGAGCCTCCAGGTAGAGAGAGTGGGGGTTCAAATCTGAAAGGGCTGGTCAAGACTGGGCAGCTAAACCACCTTAATTCTTGTTCCAAGGTGCTGGATATTGTTCTTTAAAGCTTTTTAAGAACTTTTGAGAACTTGCTACTTTTCTCCTTAGTGGCAAGCGTAGATATTTATTTAAGGGTGTGATACACTAAACTTTTTCATCAACTCACAAAATGTGAGCCCTTCCCAGAGAGCAAAACAGCACACTCCTATTGTCTTTCATTTCCAACTGCCAGAGGGGAATAGCTTTTAATAAATACTTTTACACTGCACTTCAGTCGAATTGCTATCGTGCGAAAACAGGCCTGAGGAGAATAACACATTGCCAAATTCCCTCCAGCGAGTGCAAAATAATACTGTAGGTTCTGGCAGAGAAATAAAATGGAAATCTGATTACTTTGTTTTATTCTATGTGGAGATAATGTGTGAGCACATTTAAATACATAATTCAATGTATTTCAGCTATGGCCTTAGATGATGATTTAATGTCAGACTTACACTAACCTTGTAACATGAGAGTTGCATTTAGAGCTGACAACTAAAAAGAAAGTTGATGAAATTACACTTTATTTTATTTTCTGCAGAGCTAAGCAGACCTGTTTATTCCATTCCTAATGCCAGCTACCGCCATAAATTTGAAGAAACTAAACCTATCCAGAGAAGGCCATACATATTAATAAAGCTGAAAGAATATGTCTACTTACCATATCGGAATAGATTCCACCAAGAAATAAAAAATAAATAAAATGTGGAGATTGTTTCCATGGGTCAAATTATAGTAAGTCATTTAAAGCCTTAATAGATATATGATAACGTAACTTATAACTATATAAAATCCACCACTGAATTAGAGATGAGTAAATAACTACTTTTGAAGAAATACCGAATGGTTTCAGGAAAATGTAGTATAGAAGATAATTTACATAAAGAGTTAAGAGATTAGGAGGCCACTACTGAGATATTAGGTGGAGAATATTAATATTCTTCAGCAGTATTGTAGAAGAGTTAAAACATCTCACATTGGGAAACAGTTTTAATGGTAATAATTATAGGATTTTAAATATTTTACTTACTTCTTTGGCAACAAGCACAGGATAGCCCAGATAGCGGAAACTTTGAATAGTTTTGTTGTTTTGTTTTGTTTTCTTTTGTTTTAGATAAAAAGAGCATGAGCCAGGGAGAGGGGCAGAGGGGGAGAAAGAATCTCAAGCAGGCTCCACACTCAGTGCAAAGCCCGACCCAGGGCTCAATTCCATGACTCTGGGATCATGGCGTGAGCCGAAATACAGTCAAAGGCTCAGTATTAAATGAGATTATCTTTGGTATCGACTTTTGAGAGCCACCTAGGAGCCCCAAAACTTTTAATATTTTTAATCCTAATATTAATTTTCAGACCACAGAGGTAGTGGATGATGCAGTAATAGAAGATTTCCAGAATCCTATGAACTTGTTATGATGAAATCTTTCATAATGTCCATGTCAGATTTAGGTTACAGGGCAATATTCACATCTGAAAAGCAGTCTCTTTTCAAAGGTCAGTTTTACAACTGCTACTTTTGTGATAATTATCTACTTTAGAAGATAATTGTGTCTCTTCCCACAACACAAGGAAATAAAAAATTGAAACTTTAGGGGGTCCACATAATCTGTTTTTACTTCTTTACCTGTATGATTTTTCGCATGGAAATTTTTGTAAACAAATAAAGGAATTATTAATATAGTAATATAGGAGAGTCAACCCAAATTTTTAAAAAATTTTTTTTTAATGTTTATTTATTTTTGAGACAGAGAGAGACAGAGCATGAATGGGGGAGGGGCAGAGAGAGAGGCAGACACAGAATCGGAAGCAGGCTCCAGGCTCTGAGCCATCAGCCCAGAGCCTAACGCGGGGCTCGAACTCACGAACCATGAGATCGGAGTCAACCCAAATTTTATGAGATGCTCACTGGATTATGAATGACAAGGGTATATTCTCATTTAATGCCAAGTTTCTGCTATCTTCTAACCACAAATAAAATAGGGGCTCAGTATTTAATAAAGTTATCTTTGGTATCAACTTCTGAGTGCAAAACACTTATTTCTGCTGATAATACAGACTTTGGCATTATCTGTTTATGTTTTCATTAATAAATTATAGCTTATCTTGCCAAAAAAAAAATGAGGGGGTAGATTTGTAGCAACTGTCTCCAACTCTGTCCTGGCTGTAGGTTTCTATCTGAATTCACTTAATTCCAATTAAGATTATATAAAACTGTCTGCTTTAATTGCTACTGTTGCTACCTCTGTTTCTACTATTCTGTTACCACTACTTTTGATGTTACTTCTACCTCTGTCTTTTTATAACTACACAAAATGCAATGAATTGCACGTGAGGCTTGGCAATGCCTCTGTTTGCTTGGGAAATTCTATGACTATTTAATCTGCTGCATTTGGCACAGGGTGATTTGGCCCTTGACTGAGAGCAGAGGACTGTGCAGCACCCACCTGGTTAGGTTACACTTCTTACCCTACTGTGGGTTCTCTCTTTACAGCCAAGGCTTCTTCTCAGTTCCCTCAGACTGATGGATGTATCTTCTAAGGGTCCTTACCAATGACCTCTTATAAATGCAATTGTTTTCACTAGTCACTTCTGCCCTTCTCCAAAGGACTCTGGATTTCCTATTAGCAATTTCAACTGTCACATTTTCTAATGACCACTTTGGCTACATGGAGATTTCCCACATTAAATACTCTAGACTCACCCTGTGGACTCTTCTGATCCTCAGGTCTCCTTAGGCTCTCTTTAATTTGTCACGTCTCACAATGAACAAGACATTTTGGAATCTGAACCTTAGAAATGCCTAATAGACAAAAACTGCTATTCACTTTCAAGTAGCTGCCATATTGTTCCCCAGCTCTTGGTGTATTCAACCTGTTCTTCTTTTATAAGGATTATGCTTTCGGAATGAGTCTAGATGATACCAAACAAAATGCCCAACCCAATGGTTTCATTTGCCACAACTCTTGAAGATTGCCATTATATTTTTACAAAGCCATCTATCCACTGCCAGCCATTCCCTAAAATCTATGCATCAGCCATGGTAGAGTTGACCCAATGGTCTGTTTAAGACTGCTGGAGTCTATCTGGACTTACAGGTACCCAACATCTCTAAGCATCTAGGATTGTGAGTACAAAAGAGAGCTAAAAATCAGACCAGTTACAATTTACAGAAAAAGAAGCATAGCTAGCTGATATACATAGACTTGATGCCTTTCACAACAAGAAATGTAAATTAAAATGCATTAACTATCATATTTATTTAAAAATTAAAGTATTCAATTATATGCATTCCTTTCATTTAAACTTGACAGAAGAATTGGTGAAACCTTCAAGGGGGCAATGTAGAAACACGAGTCTTCACAAATTGTGAAAATGCCATGTCTCAGTTTCTTCAACTGAAAATGGAAATAATAGTAATACTTATTTATAGTACGTGGTAAGAAATAAACTAATTAGTATGTACAAAGTAATTGGAATTGTGTCTGATACACACATAAAAAAAAACTCTGCATGTCAGTCATTATTATTATTATCAACATTTAAAGGAAGTCAACCTTTGACTTAGCAACTTCACTTACAGGAATTTATCCGAGAAACAGAGGCAGAGCTAGACTTTCTGAGGCCAGAAGCTTATCCAATCTGGGAGGCCTTCTTTAAGAAAACGAATACAGGAGTGCGAATTCAAAATTAGTTACAAAAGTGAATATTTATAATGAGAAAAGAAATTAAAACAAATTATAGGCTTCTTGAGACACCAGAGTTTTTTTTATAAGTTGTCTTTAGGATAATTACCAGAAATGCTCATTTAGAAATGCTTTCTGTTTGCATCCTGATCTCCCCTGCCACCAAAAATACTCCACAACTCTTGGCATTTAAAGAGCCAGGCATGTGAGGGGTCCTGAAGCTTCAGCTTCATTAAATTCACAAGAAATCCACCTTTGCCAAGAAAAATGCTCACATGTGTGAATATGGATGTCACTAAAGATTATCCTTTTAAAACATATGTATATTTACATATGCATTAAATTTCTAGAAGTATAAAAAACATTTTTGACCAATGCAATATGGCTTATACTAGCTAACATGGGGGGAAAAAATCAGTATCTAACAATAGGCAGCAAAGCATGATGATTAAAAGAGTAAATGCTGAAGTCAGATGGACTCAGGTTAAGTCAAGGCCCCACTACTCATTACTGTTTGGCTTTAGGCAAGTTACTTTAACCTCTGTGTTAGAATGTTTCATTATCTGTAAAATAGAGATAAAAATAGTCTCTATGTCGTCAGGTTATTATAAAAAGTCAACGAGTTGCTATTTATAAAGTGCTTAGAACAGTGTTTAGTCTATAGTAAGTGCTATTTAAATATGAAATAAATACAAATCTACTTGGAGATTAAGTAAGTTCATATATCCATTCAATAGAATGCTATATAGGCAATAGAAAATGAAAGATACATTTATATTAAAATTGAATATTGATATTGAAATCTGTGATGTAAAACAAGGAAATTGCACAAAAGCAAAATTCAATATGAAACCAGGTATAGGGGAGAGAGGAAGAGAAACTTGCTTTTTTACTACTTATAGGCAGGGTGGTTAGATAAAATACTATTTAGAGATATTATCTGTGTCTAATGGAGAGGAAAATATGTAAACAACTCATTATAGTACACTGTTCACACTTATGGAATTTTAAAAACAAAGAGTCCCATAATTTTTTTTTACTTTTTTGCCATAAAGAAATGAGGTCTATTTCCCCATCTTAGAATCTGGGCTGTGTCTCTGTTTCACCAATAGGAAGGACGAAAAGGACACTGCCCAGTCTACAGGCTCAAGCCATGAGGAACTGGCCATTTCCACTTACCTGTTCTTGGAATACTCATTCTTGCTTGAACCCAGCTTCTGCTCTGAGGAAGCCCAGGCCACATGCCATCATTCAGTCTAGACCATCTATAGATGTTCTGGCTGACAGCCCACTCAACAACCAGCTGAGGATCAGTCAACAACCAGCATCAACTACCACATGGGCAAGTTAATATGCCTCTTGCTGTATCAGCCTCAGCCTTCCAGTCTTTCCAGCTAAGATCCTAGACCACAAGGAGCAGAGACAAGCCATTGACACTTTGTCCAATTCCTGACCCCAGAGGTTTTAAGTATTAGAAATTGGTTCTTCGATACCACTATGATTTATCCTGGTTGTTACACAATAGATCGGTAACAGGCAATAGATATTTTGTCGCATGATCTAAGTATTTTCTATGCTCTCAGCCAATGATGGTATCTTTTTAGCAGACTATGCTATATACTTCCAACCAATGAGTTACCCATAGTGCATACAGAATCAATAAGGTCTACAGCTATAAACTGAGTGAGGTCTATAGCTTTCATTATTTGCTATATGATGATCTATCTTTCTGCCATTTATCTATGTACTAGCAAGAAAATTAAATCCATAAAGGTTACTAAAGGTTTTTTAGTGACAGTGCTAGACCTACCACAAAGGGAAAAGTTCACATTGCTGCTTAAAATGCAAGGTTTGGGATGCACAAAGTGCTTTTCAGAGAATAGTAAAAGAAATAAGGAAAGCTTCACCCAGTAACTGATAACTAACAGAAGTGCTTTGACATCATGAAGGACATGTTAAAACATCAGCGTAATCTGAAATGATTGGGCAAAAGTTGCATGAATTCACTGGAAAACTGAGAAGAAATCATGGCCAGAGGCATGACTTGACTCTGGGAGCTTAAACGAACATGGGAAAGTAAATGCTTCTGCATGGCGCATGAAATGTACCTCCATGTGGATGATGACCTACATTGGGTTTGTGTCGATTCACTGAGAGTTCCTCAGGAACACTACCTAGTTCACTATCAAACGATGTATATGGTTCTAAGAGCACTAGCCCGTGTGTGTGTGTGTGTGTGTGTGTGTGTGTGTGTGTGTGTGTGTTCTCACATGTACTTTTGTATGAATCAAAAATGCCTGAAAGCATGTCTTAGAAATTCATAATAATAGTTAATAACGGATCCTTCGGGAGAGTCTGGGGACAGGATTGGGGAAGCAGATGGTCTGTGGGAAGGGTGGGGAAACTTTACTTTTTAATTTCATTTTTTATAAGAAGAATACATTCCTTATATAATTTAAATGAAAAATCAATTTTAAATAAATGAGTCCAATTAGAAGCATGGGGTGTATAACTTCACTTCTTGGCTCTCTTGCAGATAACATGGCAGAGCGTTTTTGTCCTGGCAGGTTTCCCTCTACTCCCTTTCTGAAAATGACAGTACTGGATAGTGGGTTGTAAGTACTCATTTTTAGCATGGAACGGTTATAAAATGTCAAACCCTTACACTTTTCCTTTATATTATTTAGCTCCAAAGATTTCCAGGTTCTAAAAATAAGATAAATTCTCCTGAGTTTATGTACCTTGGGCATGTTTTAAGTATACAGTAGTCATTTATGAAGTGTGTGTCTAAAGGTGGACATCAAACTGTGTTCGCAATAATCATTTTTCTTTTCAAGCTATTTCAGAGCCATCCCAGGAAATGTTCTTTCATGATCAAAGCAAATCATCTCCTGGAAAAAATGCACTATTTTCAGTTAACTCTGCTACTAGCAAGTGCCAAATGCATTTGAAGACAGAATGTTTCACACTAGAGAAAGTTAAGTACAGCACTAAAAAGCAGCCATGAGATCACCAAGAGAATCTACACAAAAAAACATGTGGGCAGACTGTACATGTTTATTCAGGGCAAAACCACCATCAGTGTGCAAAATTTAGTTTTCTAGATCTCACAACATGCCCCAGAGAATAACTGAGACTTGAAAAAGACAGAAGGAAAATATTCGTGGCTCTCAACTGTCAAAACAGGCAGTTGGGCAACTATATTAATCGTGATTTAAAAGCCTTATAACATATTCTATTTCCATGGTATTCCATTCCCCCCCCCCCACCCGTGGAAAGGAATACAGTCCCTATAAGAAAAGGGGCAATTTGCAGGTCAACTAACTTTAAAGCCCTCGCTAAGGACAGATATCATAGAACTTCTGTCTCAGTGGATAATATTTCCTGATTAAGAACTCCATAAACCCTATAGGAAGGGAAAGCCACAAATGCAAATTCATGGAGCAGCTTGTGATTAGGGAAAACTGGTCACAACAGACACGTTCTTCTTTCTGCTCTTCCCACCTAAGTTAATATCAACTTCATCAATACAAAGAAGATGCACCTGATTATTGGGAGCATGACAGAGCAAAGGGGAAATCTACTTTATCTACTTTACAGTAGTTACAGCCTGGCTACTAACAGTAACTCAAAAAGTCACCTCTCATTCGCTACACAGCTTGTCCCTGCTACTACGCTGCAAGAGCAATAATTTTTGAAGTGGGATGTGGGAAGAAAATAGTGAACTTCCATTTATTCTATTCTAGAAATAAAAAAGGAAATATAGCTTCACTAATGTTTACTGGTGAATGAACCTGGGTTTCCACTCAGTCCATTTATCAGAGAGTCACATGTCACACATGCTCTGCAAAGGACTGAGGGAAGAATAAGACTTCCCCAACTCACCATTTTCACTGGTTCCTTAGTTTTCAGCATATTGCAATGAATTACAGATTGTGCATGCCTAATAAGATAGATGTAAAGACTTTATTTATTAAGTTTTCAACTAAACTAAATCTCAAGGCAGTTAAAGAGCTTTCAAAAAAATCTCTGTAAAGAAATGCAGATTAAAGGTAAACTAATGGGGTGAGTTCAAGCAGATATAAAAAAAATAAAATGGCAGAGTTAAATGTCAATGGTTTAAATATATAATATAAATATACATATATATATATAAACATATACATTAGTGTTCATTTATTTATTTTGTGAGAGAACACGTGTGCACATGTGGGGAGGGGTAGAGACAGGGAGGGGAGAGAGAGAGAGAGAGAGAGAGAGAATCCCAAGCAGGCTCAGCACAGAGCCCGACACCGGGCTCGATCCCCAAAACTAGGAGATCATGACCTGAGCCAGCATCAAGAGTTGGCCACTCAACCAAATGAGCCACCCAGGCACCCCTTAAATGTCTGTTCTTAATATGAGTTCTTTGCCTGCTGTAAATAAAAATTGCAGTAATCTAATCATACGAAGCCTTTTGTCAGCCCCCAAATTTAAAATTATCAAAAGGTTTCCATCTACTTTCTCTAATGATGAACTTCTTTTTAACTGCATATTATTCCTTGAGGTACTAACTAGAGGCGGTGTACACAACATATAAATACATTTGGGGGAGTGCATGCTCATTTTCTTTCAACGATAGGTGTGCATATTCAGGAATATGAAGGCCACTCTTCTAGAACAGAACAGGGGTAAGAAGAGATCACTAGAGAATAAAAAGCACGCCAATTCTCAATTTCTAGTTGATTTGATCCAAAATGCTGACTAAGCCCATTTTGTAAGGACATACTAATTCAAGCACAGAAACATTAAAGGGATTGTTGTCTTTTAAAAACACCTTGTTTTGCTAATGTTGGCTCACCCACCTGTGGAGACATTTTCCTGATGTGATTAACTTAAGAAATGTATGATGACATACTAGATTCCACATGGAAATGCTGACTCACTTAAATAAGTGAGTAATTTCTATCTTACTTAAGTAGTTTAAATGCAAATGATCCATTTTATGTTTTGTTTCTATGTCTTCTCTTAGGAGAAATATGCATATTATTTCACAGTGAAAGTAGAAAAGCTTCCTTAGAATATTAACATCTCCTGAAAGGGAAAACACCTCAAAGACGACCTCTGCTTCTCTCCCAACTGTACAGCTGGACAGGACATCAGAAATCAGCCCTTGCACCCTCCTCATTTTATAGATGGCAAACTTGGGGCATGACAAGATGAAGCTACCTTAGCAAGATTTCACAGTTCACAAAGCCACAAATCCAGGACCAAACTCCTACTGACTCATGCACCAATCATTCTCCAACATAAGGAGACCCAAGCAGAAACATCATGGTATCCTTAGCAGGGTGTCCTTACTCAAAAAATTAATTCGGATATGACTGCTTTTCCTAAAAGGACTACCTCCGTGGCAATAAAAACTAGGAAAGGGGATAAAAAGCATTAAAAGAGGGAAAAGAAAAAAAACAACTTTAGGATATAATACAACTTTAAACAGGATTTTAAAGTGATGGCACAGCTGAACATTTTGACAGTTGAGAGCAGCACATAATTTCATTCTTTGTACAGAATTTCAGCTATTCTTGGGAAAATGTTGGAAGATAAAGAAACAACTTTATGACACTTTTGACACTTATGACACTAGCATGAACAGTCTCCACTTGTGGGGCACCTGGGTGGCTCAGTTGGTTGAACATCCCACTTCAGCTCAGGTCGTGATCTCACAGACATTGAACTTGAGCTCTACACAGGGCTCACTGCTGTCAGCGCACAGAACCCACTTCAGATCCTCTGTCCCCCTCTCACTCTGCCCCTCCCCTGCTTACACTCTCTGAAAAATAAACATTTTTTTTTAAATTAAAAAAAAAGTCTCCACTTGTATTTAATATACCCCAGAAAACTGTGTAGATTCTCTTTAATATTGGCAATCCAGTGACCCGGTAACTTTTTTTGGTACTGTATCTCTCTAATGTGAAATCGTTTTGTCTTCAAATGTATTTGGCACTTGTGAGCAGCAGAAATTAACTAAAAACAATGCATTTTTCCAGGAAGTGATTTGCTTTGATTACAGAAGATTTCCCATGAGCTCCTTACCAATCTAAGGTAATGTTTTTTAAAAAATACAGAATCTCAGAGATTCTGATTCACTGGGTCTAGAAACAAACTAACACTTTTAACAAGCACCTCTGTGATTCTGCTGTAGGAGCACACTTTAAAAAATACTGCTTTGTAAGAACTTTTCCATACATTTATTTTACAGACAATTCCCTTAGAAGGCAGCAAGTCGAATACCCCTACATGTGCTCAGTGCTGTACCTGCTGGATACTAGGTAGGCACATAATCTGCTCATATAAATGAATTTCTCAGTTGGACAATGTGGAATCACATACTACCTCACAAAGAAGAATGTTAACAGAGGTCACCCAAGAAGTTATAACACATAGTTGATGAAATAGACTTCTTCGGGGCTTTCCTAACCAAACCTAAATTTTGAGGGCCTTTTCTATTCTTTCAAATAGTTCTCACCTGGTAAGAATAAATAACAAATGAGCATCTAATAAAGAAAGTCTTTATTTTACTCTTTAGATAAGTCTATCCCAGAACTTGTCTTGAGATGGAAATGAGGAATTCCTAATTGAGAACCTTCCCCTTTCTGTCTCCTGCCACATCAACATTCCTAACAATACCGGTAGTCTTCTCAATGTTATCTAGAAGAATGACATTAACCCATCAATGGCCATTAATGTGTATATGGAAACTGATTTACCAGAAAATGGGAGAAGGAACTAATGCCTTAATAAGAATGCAAGGAAGTAAAGACCTAGATTCCATTCTAGGTTTTGTGCTCTGGCCTGGGAAAGACTGTCTCCAAAGCCGTGGTGTGGATTTCAGATAGCCAAGAGAAGCATGAGGGGACTGAGGCCAAGGAAGAAAAATGAAGAGAAGAGAGGAAGGAGCTGCTCAGGATAAACTAAAGCTACTTCACAATCTTAAATTACGAAAGATTCCCCAAGTCACAGAGCCCCATTCATCTTGAACATTTATAGCAACCTGCCTTCCTGGAGTAGGCAAGGTAGAAGCTGCTTGGCTAAGAGAAATAGCCAGTTTTGCTTATCAAATAAATCAGAATTAGCATCCAAGCTCCAACAGTAACTGTGTGACTTTCTGTGTTACCTCTGTTCCTCATAGTCCCCCATCTGTAAAATGGGGATAATAATTGCCACCTATGGAACTGTGAGAATTAAGGCAATGGGTACATAAAGCTCCAAACATAGTGCCTTATCTCTTCGTCTGGTCTTATCTTAAGCTGCTCACCCTTCAGTGCAGGAAAGAAGAAAATTGGAGGTGTTTCTCCCTAGTAGCATATCTGAGGCACTTGTTTGGTTGGTTTCTGAGTTTCTTTACAAGTATTTGTGTCTTTTTACAAATTCTGCAGCATTTCCAGGGAGAAATAAACATCATTCCATGAATATGAACTGATTATATCTGATTGTCTGTCATTTCAGTACTCTTGTAGAAAAGGTGAACATAGACTTGGAATACTTTGTATCTTATGAAACGAAACAAAACCAAAATTAATTCACTGAAGCTTTAGTGTGTTTGGCACTAGAGGAAATGCAGAGAAATAGAAGACACAGTTTCTGCACTAAAGAAGTTAACGATTGATTAGAGGCTCAAGGCAAGTGAGAAGTTTCAGAGCCATAAAAAATTAAACAATAGCTCAAGACATAACAGGAAAGATGTCATGAGGAAGTCCATGATTAATTTCAAAATGAATCGCACAGACAATAATTGTTATATGAATTTAGAAGAGAAAGAAATCACTTTCATTTACGTATTAAGGAAAAATCTGAAGCAGAAATTGGTGGAAATTGGTGGCCTATAGGCTGAAATCAGCCATCAGGCCTATTTAATTTGAAATGCTTCCTGTTTGTTCTTGTTTTTGTGTCATTTTTTTAATAAGTGGCCAACATCAAAAATGAAGAGAATAATGCCTGTAGTCCAGGGAAGGCCTTTCCAGAATAAATTGGTTATTGTGGGAATTTAAAGGAGGAGGAACAAGAGAACATCCAATTACAGTCTTCCCCTCCATTAGTCCATTCACTTATGAATAGCCTCTCTTTTCTATCTGGACATTTCTAGGCATTGAAATATATTCCCTGTCTTTCCTAGTGTCAAAAATTCTTGTTAACAACTACCTTAAAGAGACCTTACTATTTTTTGAGCTACCAAAGATAATTAAAATCATCAGGGTAAAACCCAGCAGTTCTTCCTCCCCGGTGATTATCAGCTCAGAGCTGGCTTCACAGGCTGGCTGACCACTTCATAAAGTGAGCAGTAGGTAATTAAATCCTCAAATCTGTCGGAATCCACAGGGGCTAAATGGCAACAAGCAATTTTCCATTTAAGACATTTTGGGAATCAGGCCAATGAATAAACAGATATCTTAGATTTGATTCCAGCATACACCCTAGCTGCAAAGCAGCTCACTGCTTTTGTTCTAACTGTATTTCAATTTAATACCAATATATTAGTAGAACACTGGAATGTTCTCATTTAAATATTCAGAAGCCCAGGATGGTTTGTTCTCCAAAAACTTTTATCATATAAACATATGTCTATCCTTGTGGGAGTTAATTGATATGTACTGCTTCAAGTTGCTTTCAGAACCTATTTTATTCATTGAAAACACCATTCTGTGAACCAACATACATATATCCAAAAGATTTATTTCATACAATATCTCAAAGATGGTCCTACTCATACTCTAATTTCTACTGAGTATTGCAGCATATTTTAATAGCTTAATAACACTTTGGTTGCTGAATTTACCTTCTGAATTTTAACTGATAATCAGAGAATCATTCATAGCCATACGCAGTGTTAACGAGCAATGCTTTGGAATAGGAGGAGGAAAGATAAATATTTTCTAACAGAGTAGAGCCACTTAACCATACATATTCTTATACACACCTAAAACAACTCAGCATATATAAAAAAAATTGGCTTTCCAAAAATAAGAGATATTTTTAACTTATTAAATATTTTAAGTTTGTTACCTAGTACCCATGGATATTGCCTCAGTGTCTTGCACATAGTAGATACTTGACTAATTCACTGAATACGAATTAAATGATAAAATGAGATGTTCATCAACATCCACATTTTATTTTCAACATTTTCTAGAAATATGTATATTTTTATTATTTATTATTCCGTGATGTTTAGGATCATTTTTACCCACCAATCTCTTTCAGAAAAGATAAAAACAATTCATTTTGGTCAAGCCTGGGGAATCTACAACCTAGTCACGTTTGAAGTTAGCCCTGAAGATATCCAGGAATCTGCTATAAATTCTTACAATTTATAGAGTTTCAGAGGATGAATGGCATTAGCCAACTAACCTGGCAGCTGAGTCGCTTGGGGTTATAATTAAACAGATTGCAACCTTTCATTAAAATGTTCATTTTTGTAGATACAGAGAAAAAATTACGGAGGTTAGAGTGACCTTTGTTACTACACAATACTAATATATTTTCCACTGATACAGGGAAATGGGTAAATAATAATCATGAAGCTGCTTTAAATTTAAAGCAGACGAGCCTGTGCCAGAAGCACTGGTAGAGAGAGGACCAAATATGTCTCCTAAGGTGTGTACAGTCCTGAAACTGGGACAGGGTTTAAATTAGATCCCTACACTGGGCAAATCTGACCCTTTCAAAAAGACGGTACCTCTTCCCAGACCCTCATGCAAGTATAAAACAATATACACCCACCGGGCTCGTGAAGCTGGCAAACAGTCAAAGTTGCTCTGGAGGATATGTGCTCATTTAGGCAGCAGGAGGATAAATGGGACCTCGAAAGCTCCAGCTCCTGCTTTGTTCTAGTCTCTGTGGCAACGCTCTCTACACCACAGAGCTGAAAATAGGGCAAATATTAGCTGGGTGTTCAAGGGGTGAGTTTAGAAAAGCGGGAATTTCATTGTGTGGCTTTCTCTCTTGCTGTGAAACCTCCTAGTCCATTACTATTCATTCTTCAGCTCCGGCTTCTAACCTCACTCCACTGAAACTGGCCTTCCTGACATCACCCATGCCTTCCCAACTACAAAATAAATGTTGACATTTTCAGGCCTTACCTGAGTACACCTTTCTGCAGCACCAGACGTGGTAACTAATCCATCCCTCAAAGCCCCTTCCTCATGGGCCTCATAAACTTGCATGCTACCAGTTCTTTCTACCTCTGGTGGATCTTTCTCCACCTCTTTTGTAGGCCTCTTCCTCTACCTCCTCCTAACATATTAATCTTTCCAGTGTTATGTTCTCTTTGGACAGGGTGCCGTTCTCTCTCGTAGCTTTAGTTACAGCTTATTCATTCACAAAATCCACAGTGGTTGCCAGGGACTGAGGGGGATGAAGTGAGGGAGGGTTGTTTAATGAGCATAAAGTTTCATATTTGCAAGATAAAAAGTTCTGGAGATCTGTTTCACAACAATGTAGATATATTTAACACTGCTGAACTGAATGGTTAAGATGGCAAATTTTATGTTGTATGATTTTTCTGTGATAGAAGATAAGATAGATACATACATCCATACATATATAGATACATAGATACATAGATAGATCCCAAATCCCAAATTTAGGATAATATTGGTTACAAATAGCAGAAAGGTCATCCTCAGCATGATGGCTAGCTTACTCCATGGATTCAAAATGGTTGCATCTGCTCCAAGCTGCACATTCTCACACATCAATGGCCTTATAAGCATTAAGGAACTCTCCCAGCAGGTCCCAGAAGACATCTCTTTATTTCTCATTGACCAGAATTGAATCACCAGCCACTTCCTAAGAAAATTACTGGCAATGGGGCGCCTGGGTGGCGCAGTCGGTTAAGCGTCCGACTTCAGCCAGGTCACAATCTCGCGGTCCGTGAGTTCGAGCCCTGCGTCAGGCTCTGGGCTGATGGCTCAGAGCCTGGAGCCTGTTTCCGATTCTGTGTCTCCCTCTCTCTCTGCCCCTCCCCCGTTCATGCTCTGTCTCTCTCTGTCCCAAAAATAAATAAAAAACGTTGAAAAAAAAAAAAAGAAAATTACTGGCAAGGAGAATGGTATTGCTATGATCAGAACAGACTATTCAAGCTGAGAAGCAATTCTTGCTGAGAATGAGGTTAGTCTCGCCTTCCCAAGCTACACAGAGGACAGTGAAGACACAAAGCCAGAGCTCAACCAGCAAGAAAGAGATGACATATTACAGATGTAGTTGGACAACAACTGTATGTATCTGCCACACTGATCTCTCCTCTGAGCAAGAGACTCATGGATACAACTACTTCTGAAACATCAGCTCTCATATCAAACTTAACATATGTAGAACCAAACTCATTACCTGCACTCCTTTTCCATGAGAACTCTTCTCATATTTCCTATTGCATTGGATAACACTTCCATATAATCAGAAGCTTAGTCAGAAACCTGGGAGAAATCTTCAGCTTCTTTTCTCTTTAGAAACAATCCTCAAATCTGGTATTTTTGATTCTCCATTTCATTTCTATTGCCACTAGCTTCTAACTCATCTCCCTGCCAGTAGTCTGGCCTTCTCTCACCCAGTCCACTGCTGAACCGATACTAACCAGGTCAAGTAATCTAAACCACAAACCTGACAATGTGACTCTCTTTAATCATTGTGTACAACAGGGGTTCTTATGACTATGACACTCACAAAATTAGTTGCAAAAATTTTTGAGTGTGTAAATATGTGAAACTTCCTGGTAGATTATCCCAGAGGAATCCATGACCCACTAAAGCATAAAAATACTTTTGGTATAATGGATAAAAACACTAAAATATTTTTAAAAATTAAAATATTTAGCATGGAATATAAGACCTTTTATCATCTGTTTCCTACCTATCTCTGCAGACTCACCTTTTACATCTTTCCTTTATATCTTATGTTCCACTTAAACTACTTTTAGATACTCAAGTACACCTCTGTGCCTATGTATAAACCAACATTCTTTCTAAATTTTTTTCTGCCCTAACCCATTTTGCACCCACTAATACATCCTTCAAAATCCAGTTTGTATATCAGTTCCTCTGTAAAACCCTTATGATAGCCCCCAAATATATCAGTTCCCTCCATGCATTTTTATCCTGTAGACATTTTTTTCAATTTTATGATACGTTTGACATGTGACATACTTTTACCTATTTCTTCCATCAAATTGTGAATTGCCTAAAGAAAAAATGGTGTCTTATTCTTTTTTGTATCCTTGTGTCCCAGAATAAATCCCAATACAACGTAAGTGTGCATGAAGTATTTCTTGAAAGGAACAACTTGAAAATGCATATTCCAATAATTAAGTGTGGGATTACAGGTAAAACCTGATATTGAGCATTATCTTTATTACTGGTTCCTTTCTCTTACTTAGGTCTGATAGCAACAGTCCTCAAATTTTAGTGTTCACCAGACTTACCAGTGAGGCTGAGTAATACAGGAAGAATCTTTGAAGCTTACTACAGACAGAAACCCTGGAGCTGGAGTCCTGACACCTGCTTTTTAAATAAGAAAACCTGGGTGGCTCAATCAAACATCTGACGCTGGAACTCAGGTCATGATCTTGAGGTTGCTGAGATCAAGCCCCACATTGAGCTCTGTGCTGTCAGTGCAGAGCCTGCTTGGAATTTTCTCTCTCCCTGTCTCTCTGCCCCTTCCCCACTTGAAATAAATAAATAAATAAATAAATAAATAAATAAATAAATAAATAAGCAAGCAAACAAACAAACAAAGAACATTGAATAATGCTGGGGCACCTGTGTGGCTCAGAGCATCTGACTCTTGATTTCAGCTCAGATCATGGGCTTGAGCCGCGAGTCAGTCTATACACTAACACCCTTGAGAGCCTGCTTGGGATTCTCTGTTTCCCTCTCTCTCTGCCCTTCCCCTGCATGCTCTCTCTGTCTCTCAAAAATAAATAAATAGGGGCACCTGGGTGGTTCAGTCAGTTGGGTGTCTGACTTCAGCTCAGGTGGTCATCTCACAGTTCATGAGTTTGAGCCCTGCATGGGACTCTGTGCTGACAGCTCAGAGACTGGGGCCTGCTTCAGATTCTGTCTCTCTCTCTCTCAAAAATAAATAAGCATTAAAAAATTAAAAATAAATAAACATTAAAAATGAACATTGAGCCAATTCACTATGTTGTACACCTGAAACTAATGTAACATTGTATGTCAACTATACTTTAATCAATAAATCAATCAACAAGTTGCCTAGATGAACATCATGCACACCATGACTCCCAATGACTCCATCAAAGCCTAATATTCTCAAGAATTGACAGAAATCACTTTCCATTCCAGGACAAGGATCAAAAAATATTCTTATTGTTTTCCCATTATGACCTTAGGTAGAAGGTTCTGTCCCTACTTACCCATCAGAGGACAGTCAATCTTAGTCACTTCTGACTTGCTTCCCTTGAAGTTTCAGAAGAAATATAAAAGGAGTTTCACTTCTGGAAGTCATCTGGACAGTTCCAGTTGAAGAGCCAAAGCAGCAAATTAACATTCCAGCTCCCAGAAACTTTGTTTCTGCATTTCTTCTGGGCATAAATAATTTGTAAATCAAGTAGAATTGTTCTGGTTCTAGTGATTTCGCATAATGACTCAAAGCATGGCTCACAGTCAGTATTTTTTTCCTTACATTTCCACAGCAGACTGACCACACTATTCCCCAAGCATCCCAAGAGATCCTCCAACCTACACTTAACTCCTGCCCAGGCCAATCAGCTATTGAAAGACAAAAAGATAAGACTGTTAAATAATAAATCAGAAATGGCACAGAAGATAAACCTGACCAAAGACTTGAGTGCCTGCAGCCAGTTTATAGCTGTTTTCTTTTTGGTTGAGAGAGCAAGCACAACTCCTCAGACTCCCTCAAAGCCTTCTGATCAAGACAGTGCTTCTTCTCTGATCATTCATTCTTCATGAAATGGATTTGACACTGGTGTTTACTTATTCATATTAGCCTAATTACTTTTTACCCTATTTCACCTTCCCAGTTTTATTTATGCAATGCTTATCTGGGTAAATATGGCAGCTATGGAGGTGTCTTACATTGCCATTCAACAGAACCTATGGAGGACAGCAGAGCTGAGGGATAACTCTAGCTGTTGTCCCTTTGGATCCACCGGGCAATATTTTTCTCAGGATGCTTCCAGCCAATCACTTAGCACAATGCAGTATTAGATCAAGCTCATTTTTGCCTGCCATGGGACTCCTCTAATGGGCAACTTTTGCTCAGGACTGAGACTTGGCCAGGACTGCATTGAAGTTTGAGTATTTTACTACCCAATTCTCCTTTCCCTCTTTCCTTTCATAGATGTCATACCTTCATTGTGGTATGAAGGCTCTCTCTGACTATTCGGCTTCCTCCCTCTTTACCATTAGCAGATGTTTACCCTCCATAAATCGCCTCCATATCTAATCCCATCTTGGCTTCACAAAAGACTCAAACTGAAACAGTGCACTGTCAAAGACTTGCAATTTTTTTGTAACTACTTCCACTAAAAGGTGGAGACTCAGGGAGCCCAGTCTTCCAACCATCCACACCAATATGGCAAGTGAAAACACCAGGGAAACTGCAGACCAGGTCACTTGCCTGCTGAGTACCACCAAGTTATCTCCATCAAGATGATGAGGAAAAGAAAAATCACCCAGCTAAGCTCTACCTGTATTCTAGACCCATATAATTTTGAGATGAAATAAAATAGTTGTTGTTTTAGACATTAAGTTTGGGGGTAGTTCTCAGCAATAGATTTTTCTCTCTTGTTTACTTGAGTTAAAAATCAATACCTTACGTACATAACTCCTCACAAAAGAAAAAGTTTTATTTTAAGGCTTTATATGAGAGTATTTTCCATAGTCTCTCAGGCTATAATTTTTAATGTTAAGATTAGGTTTTATTCAAATCTAACCTGTTGGGTTCAACAGAAACTTCTTGTGATTTCAGGGGCTAAGAAAGCACCTTTCAAAAGCTCCCCTACCTATGGGTTTTTAATTATTGGCTTCCTTCCACCTTAACTTTATAGAAAACAACTTATTAATCTTCCAGTTAGTACGCAATTCTGCAAGACTTTTTTATGCTTAAAAAGAGGTAGGTGTGGGGTGGAGAGTTCAGTGGGAAGCTTTTCAAAAAAAAATGTGGCTGTTGAAAAGAGCATGCTGCTGCAGGCAGATCTGAAATGGAACACTGATTTTATTTTGATCAATAAATCCAGATAACACAAGGCATTACCATTCTCAAACACTGCAGATTTTGCTTCATTTTAACTGAATGTGTCTTGTGGAGTCTTGTTTTATTCTATAAAACAGAATGACATTTTTTTTTCCCCAGCCAGACAAGCTAGACCTATCTGAAATCAATCTTTCAACCTGGCAAATACATTGTAAATTATAAGGCAATGTGTACACTAAAGCAAGTGTCGTAGTTAATTTTAACAATTTTTTAAAAGCATGTCAGGATTTTGATAATACCAGGGAGATGAAAATTTCTTACATAGCATGCCAGATCAGCACAGTTTTCAATTTGAGATTATAGGTCATTGACTAACATGTCATCAGGCTCACATAGTATTTATGGCCAATATGCTCGAGAAATTAAAAGCATTCAATCTTGGGCAAGCTATACATGTGAATGACTAAAACAGAAGACCTCAAAATATTATGGTTGTGAAAAATATATACCTTTAATAGATGTTTTGATTTATCTTCCAAGGAACCCAACACTTGCTTTAAAATCACAAGTCCATGGAGATTTTCTAATACCTATTGTCACCATGTCCCTGAGAATCACCTACAATTCAGGCCATTTCAATACACTGTCCTTAAATTAATTGATTCCCAGAGAATAGGACTGCATAATCTTAGCTTTTCACTTCATCTTTAAATGCCATTTTTTTCTGTAACACTGCTCAAACATCCTACTTTTTTGAAGCATAAGTCATTTATTCATACATACATATATCCACATATACCTTCTATTGGAAAAGATTAAAAAAAAAGAAGAAAAAGAAGAAAATTGTTTAGCAAAATGTAAATTGTTTTATTATTCAGAGGAAGGGTGTTTGTTTGTTATGCCTTGTCAGTAGTTTGGCTGGTGATCAAGCTCTGGGATTGATAAAGACAGCTAGTAGGAAATGCACAGATGTCTGGATCTGAATTTCTATCCTTTTCATGCTTCCTCTTCTGTCTTTTCACTTACTGTCTTGGTGACCCCGGCACTCTTTTAGCTACAACTGCCACCTCTTGGCAGATGAGTCAACATCTAGCCTACAATTCTAACCCAGACTTCTCTCCTGAACTCAGTTCTGAATGCCTTCCTTGTCTTTGGCACACCTCCATATGCTTGCTGTCTTTACAACTCAAAAATCAACATCTTGCTAAAGTTCAGTAAATACTCCTTTAATCTAAAGCCTGCATTTTCCGGATGTGAAAACTGAATCCTAGCATGGTTTGCTAGGTTAATCTATAGCTACCTATTACAAACAAACCCATTTCTCTAGAAAGAACGAATAAAACCTTAAGTTTGTTCTTTGAGATGACTAATAAAATTCAAAAGCCTCTGATTTATCAAAAAAGAAAGAAAGAAAACAAGAAAGAAGGCATTTAAAAATTATCACCATCATGGGGCACCTGGGTGGCTCAGTCGGTTAAGCGTCCGACTTCAGCTCAGGTCATGATCTCGCAGTCCGTGAGTTCGAGCCCTGCGTTGGGCTCTGTGCTGACCGCTCAGAGCCTGGAGCCTGTTTTGGATTCTGTGTCTCCCTCTCTCTCTGACCCTCCCCCATTCATGCTCTGTCTCTCTGTGTCTCAAAAATAAATAAACGTTAAAAAATTTTTTTTTTAAATTATCACCATCAGAATATAATTTTCAGTTCATGAATTTCCACTTATGCTTTATGACAGATTTCAGTTTTCCAGCAAAGTTTTCCATTTTGTCATTAATTTTTCTTGAACACAATTTTTAACTTATTTTAAATTCCAATATCTGAATCACCTGTAGGTAATTTTTATTGGCATTATATATATATAGTAACTATATATATATATATATATATCTATATATATATATATAGATATAGATATATATATAACTATATATATATAAATAATCAGGACAGTTTATAGAAAAATTGTAGAGGACCAAAAGGGTGATGTCTCCTTTCTCAAAAGGGCTTTTCTTAAGCTTCTAGAGGGTAGTTTTGAGTAGGACCATTAACCCACTCAGGGCTTAAGCTTTATCAGGCCTGATCTGTTTGTTTTGTCCTTATTCCTTGTATGTTGTCATTTAGGGCTTTCAACTGAGAATCTGGGACTATCCACTGACAGATCCTGTAGTCCAGTTTTTATCTCCCCAGTACCACCAGACTTCCCATAACTGCTTTCTGCTCAGCTTTTCTGACTGCTGGCCTACAGTGCCTCAAGGGCAAAAGTGGCTTAGAAGGTAAATCTCACTTCTCTGCAATTCTCTTTAATCTGGCATCATGACTTCTCAAATCCTGGCTGCCTTGGAAACCATACAATGCCTTCAAGCAGATGTTTTTCTATATTTTATCCAGATTTTCTAGTTGCTCTCAGCGGGAGGATTAGTTAGCTCCAAGCCAGCCCATCAGTGCTGGAAGCCAGGATATATTTTGAAGATACCATAAATGGGATTTGCTGACAAATTAGATGTGAGAGGTGAGTGAAAGAAACTAGTCAATAATGACTCCAAGGATTTTTGTTTTTGTTTTTATCCCAAGAAACCATAAGAGTGGAATTGCAAGTAACTAAGATGAGGAAGGCTGGGTGGGGGAGACAGGACTTTGGGGGAAAATTGATAAACTCAATCATGAATATGTTAAAAGTGAGATACTTGTCACATCTATAAGTGGCAATGTCGAGCAGGCATTTGGATACGCAAATCTGGAATTCAGAGATGGGAGACGTGAGTTCGTCTCCTCAGCCTGTACTTTTGGAGTTTATAAGGCAGGCGCTGAGACGCACATACTGTTGGCATGCAAAACAGTGAGTGGCAATCTTTAAAAGATCAAAGAGCCCCTCTATGAATCTTCCACATTTTATGGCAGGACTTTCAGATCAGGGTGTCTGAAGTGGAGCAGGACAATGAGAAAGATAAGAGGCAGAGTCTGTGCTTACAAACAAATCCCACCACGTCCTAGTTTCTCTAAAGGCACACAATCATGACTACTTGTCTTCTCACTCAGGTAGGAGGACTGGATTCATTACTGTCCCTTTCCACTCTTCCTCCCAGAGGGCTCCATCTGGAAAGAGGAGCCTGAGTACAGAGACAGAGGTGGGTATTAAAAGGGAAATGAGGGGCACTTGGGTAGTTCAGTCAGTTACGCGGCTGACTTCAGGTCATGATCTTAAGGCTCATGAGTTCGAGCCCCATGTCAGGCTCCGTGTTGTCAGCTCAGAGCCTGGAGACTGCTAAGGATTCTGTGTCTCCCTGTCTCTCTGCCCCTCCCCCACCAGTGCGCACTTGTTTGCACTCTCTCTCTCTCTCTCTCTCTCTCAAAAATAAATAAACATTAAAAGATTTTTTTTTTTAATTTAGAAAAGATAAATAAAAGGGAAATGAGACAGTACCGAAGGACTTGGGAAAGAGAATGAAAAATGAAAAGGAAAAAAGGTGAAATAAAAATACAACCATACTTGAAAGCAAATAATCTTTGTGTTTTTAATATGTGCTTATTTCTATCTGCTTATATTGGGAAGTCTAGAGTTGTATTTGAATCTAACCTCAGTTATCACTAAGGAATACACAGCTTCATCATTAACTAGCAGCAGTATACTTATTTAACTTATTAAACAACTTTTCAAGGAAGAAGAATAAAATGCTTTTGTAAACTTAAGAGTTCCTACATCTTTTTGAAAAGTCATTTTTTCCTATTGGCTCTCAAAAAACTCTTTTTTTTATTTAAAAAAATTTTTTTTATGTTTATTCATTTTTGAAAGACAGAGACAGAGCACAAGCAGGGGTGGGGCAGAGAGAGAGGGGGACACAGAATCTGAAGCAGGCTCCAGGCTCTGAGCTGTCAGCACAGAGCCTGACGCAGGGCTCGAACTCACTAACTGCAACCTGAGCCTAAGTCGGATGCTGAACCGACTGAGCCACCCAAGAGCCCCTCAAAAAACTATTATTTATCATTTCATATACACTAGCACCTTTTGAATAAGAATCCACTTGGGACAAAATCAAAATCCCAAAGGTTGAGGTGAGGGTAGCTGAGTTTAATTTCCATAGATTTCAAAGCCTTGGTTAGGAACCATGACAAATAATTTTTCACCTTTCCCCATTATTAATGTTATCCAGTCATTAATTGCTATAGACTGAATGTCTGTGTCTAAATTCATATGCTGAAACCTAATCTTGAAGGTGATGGTATTTGGAGGTGGAGCATTTGGGAGGTGATTAGGTCATAAGAGCATGACCTCATGAATGGGATTAGTGTCCTTATAAATGAGAACCCAGATGGCTCCCTTGCTCCTTCTACCACGTGAGGATACACCAAGAAGACGGCTGTGAACCAGGTGGTTGGCTCTCACGACACAGAATCTGTTGATACCTTGTATCTTGGAGTTCCCAGCCTCCAGAACTGCGAAAAATACTTTTTTGTTGTTTAAGCCACATAGTCTATGGTATTTTGTTATAGCATCCTGAACAGACTCAGACACTAAGTGACGAGTGGTCCACTGGTGCCACCATCACTGAAAGGTACACTATATCATACCAATTCTGGATCACCTCAGAAGCCTCCAGTATCACTTTCCTTCTCTTGGTTTCTACTTGACGTTTTGCCAATACCCATATAACTGATAAAAAAAAATTTTCCCAGAACATAATAAAATCACATCACTTCCTGATAAAGAATCTACCTTGGTTTACTGCTATATCAATTTCCTTTTTTTTTTTAATTCAAGTCTCCCTAAAATAGCCCCATAATTCTTGATCCTTGCCTCTAATGTCAATCTCTCTAATGTGTCATATAACAAAAATTCAATCCTGTTTATATTTTATTTAGTTTCATAAAGTCTTCTAATGATTCATAACATACCACACTATTTATGTATAATGTAAGATGCAATTAGTACCAGACTAAGGGGTTGCCTTTTCAAGTGTTGCCATAAGGCCACCTCGGAGAATATTAGGAAAACAAGCATTTCATGACCTAAGTGTCAGAAGATCAGAATTTTAGCTTCAGCTCTGGTGCTAACCAGTTATGTGACCTTAGGAAGATCATTTTATCTCTTTCAGCCTCTGCTTTGTCATTTGCAAAATGCAAGGCTTATATTCAATTATCTCTTAGGTTCTTATAACTCTAATGCTTTATGAGGCTCTTACCTCTCATAGACAAGGGTTATTTAATGACCAAAAATAAATAGCACTAGCTTATAAGTTAGTGATTTTATAGGAAATATGCATTTGAAGCAACTTAATAAACTTTATGATACCATATTTACTAGATACATAAATTAGCAATTTATTCTTATATGGATTTTTATTTGTTTCTTGTTTCTGTCATTTGTGCAAAGTGTTTTGGCTTTTGTTTATAATCTAAAGCAGTCTACCTCTGACTGATGTGTCTGCTTTACACAAACTCCAACATTTCCAGACAATCCCAATTGCTTTGAATCTGCTCACATCTGGTCACAGTAAAGATAAAGCTGTGATAACGTTTCTAAAAATAAGTTAAAATTATCTGAGTAGGCAAAAAACAATAACCATAATAATAGAGACTGCTACATCTGGTGAAAAATGAAGGGAACTGCTGCAGATTTCCTGCATCTTGGTCATTTTACCTCCAAATTTTGCTCAGACTCATCCACACAGATTACCCTCTATGATGCTAACAGTACAAATCCACTATTTCTTTCAAAGTCAGACTCAAAACCCACTTCACCAGCCCTTTCTTCCTCGTGAGACAGCAGTCAGGCTTAGCTCCACTTCAGTCCCTTCCGAGCTATGAACCCTCCCTCCTCAACCATCTACATCAAGGCACCATCATCATCACTCTCCTCACCACTCAGGAAGCACATCCTGATGTGCACACTCCCAATTTCTCATCCTCCATACCAATATCCTACACCAAATTTTGGCTATATCCTGGCCTGTTCTTCTAGATTGCAGGTATATTAAAGCAAAATATATTGATGGCCGAATACTGACACATAGGTTAAGATGAAAATATATTTATTAAATTCCAAAGTTAGTGCAGGCTAGGAGACATTTGATAGTGTGAAAAAAGGAAGAGAAGACAAGTCTTCATAGCCGAATTAGCTTTGTCATGCATGAGTCTGATAGGAAGTCAAAGCTTCCATCAAAATGGAAGATGACCTGTGTAATTCTTCTGCTTGGTACATACAAGACATTAACCATTCCAGGTAATGCTAATAGCCAAGTTACATAGAAGGAAGAATGAAGCTTTTGAAAGATAGTAAACGGCAGTGGTGAAGGCCACTGGCTATGGATTCAAGCTGTCCAGGCTCAAGCCCCTTTGCCAATTACCAGCACAGAGATCCTGAGCAAGTTACTCTACATCTCTGCGCCTAAATGTCCCAATAATAGGCTGGGGATGGCACTACCTCCTACCTCAGGGAGATTTTGTGACAATTAAGTTGTTTGCACATATGTAAGTGTGTAGAATAAATAAGCGTTTCCAATTATTGTTGCTGTTGTCAAAAGGACCCTCAATTAAACACATAAAGCAGCAAATTAAGAACAGATAGAGGGCTGCTAACAAAACCTGTGAGTTTTACCAATTGCAAATGAAACAATTGGGAATTTTCAGCAATTAGTCAATCAATCCTGATTCAAGGAAGGAAAACACATTATAAAGAACTTGGTGGAACACAGAAGAGGATCATCACACACACAAAGATTTCAAAGAAAAAAGACCCAGAAAAGATCCAGCAGAGAACATTCCCTTAGCATCTAATTCCTTAGTTGCTATCAATAATAGAATAATAGTGGGAGTCATAGTGGAGTTTTCCATGCATATATAAAGAATGTTTATGTTTATTTAGTGGTATTATAGTAATTAAATACAACTCATATATCTGGGCTCAGCTCCTCACTTTATCATATTTAATCTTATTTTTGTAAAACCCGGCTCCTAAGAAGTGGATATTTGTACCTTGTGATTCACGTGTCTGGAGTGGCTATGATGCTGGACCTAGGATGGACATGCCAGGCAAGAAGCTCTTTCAGAATGGTGCCTTGTTCCTTGTTGTGCCACCAATTCAATTACACGATTCCTCTGAAGTGTCCTGTGAATTATTACAAAGGCACTTAAAGTCTCAACTTAAAGGAATGGGTCCACTTCCTCCTTTCCTGACTCCTATCTTTGTACATCTCCAGTACATACAGCCAGCCAGTCTCTTCTTGACTCTTCCTCCCGTTCTTCCCCAAGCCTCCTCCATTTACATGTCTCCACTAGTGAACTACTACCAAGCCTTCTTCCCAAGACTGCTTTTCTTTCATCTAGCCAATATGCTGTGTGACACCTCACTTTCTGCTATTCCTACTCCAAGCTCAGTATTTCTATGTGATTTTCACTCTCTAATCTTTTTGCACACAATTTTCCTCTTTCTGTATCTCTCACTTAACAAATGATGTGCCAGACCGCTGGTGTCAGTCATTAACCTCAGGAAAATGTGTTCCCTCTCTTCATTCTGTTTGTTGGTTGAAAAGTTAGCCTGATCTTGATGATTTGATATTAATGCTAACAACATATGGTGTTAATTAAAAGATTTCATTTTTATCAGATAAGGGGTATCGTATTCTTATCTCAACTTCTTTACAGCAAGAATTCTGAACTCTGACGCTAGAAGACCTCATCCTCACCATATCTGACCCCTCCATCTTACTCAGAAAAATATGTTGGTGATGTAGCTTGGCAACAATATCCTTAGAAATTTGACTATTCTTATCAAATGACAATGAAAATGATAAGATATTAGTCCCTGGCAAAGAGATTTTTCCTTGACTATGGCTGGTCTGGGCTGTCAACTACTCTATTTGAACATAGTATGGCCCCAAGAAAAATTTAATCCTCAAAGAAGACAGTAAGTGCTACTTGATGAAAAGTAAGAAAGGCACAACTCTGGGTGAGTATCTGGGAAAGTAGACATGTTTATCCTGTAAACAGAGGATACAATTCAAGAGGAAAGCTCAGTACTTTAGTATAAGAGCTATGCACATATTAAAAAATTATTGGCAAAGTTATATTTGGAGAGCTCTCAGGCTCTCCATAACCCTACCTGCCTCAAGAGCCAGGAAAGAGGAAAAGCTGTGATTGCCCTTGGTGAAGATATTTCTCTGACTAGGAAGGGCAGCACAACCAAAGCCATGCCAGAGGTGGGCAGCAAGCCCAACAAACCACAAGGCCCACATCGGTAAAAAGCAATGATCTAATTAGGTCAGCAGGCAGAGCACAGGGGCTGATATGTATGGAGAAGTGCCTATGTTCAAGTCCTAAACTAGAAGCTGTTCACTATGTCTGCATTTCTTCCTGGTAACACCAAGAGTTGGACCATATGATTACCATCTCAGATAAGAGAAAATAGATTCAGAGAAATTGACTCAATTTCCCAAAGTTATAGAAGTCATGAGGAAAGCCAGTCTCCTGAAAGTCTTTGTGACTCTTTATCTATCCACTGTACTACCAAGTATCCAGAAAAGAAGGGCAGCATGGGGAGGAAGAAGTATAGAGAAAGAATCCAAGGAGGGAATTCACACCTGAATGAGAGGATAGTGAAGCAAATTCCTAAGAAAAGAACTTACTGAAAATGGCTGAAACCACAATTGAAGAGCATTTACAGAGACCTTACTATATAGTTAATTTGAGGATAATCATTCAACAACTATAGATCATATATTTTGGGGGCATGGATAAAAATGTTCAAGGAGCACCTGGGTGGCTCAGTTGGTTAAGAGTCTGACTTTGGTTGGGGCGCCTGGGTGGCTCAGTCGGTTAAGCGGCTGACTTCGGCTCAGGTCATGATCTCGCAGGCTGAGTTCGAGCCCCGCGTCAGGCTCTGTGCTGACAGCTCAGAGCCTGGAGCCTGTTTCGGATTCTGTGTCTCCCTCTCTCTGACCCTCCCCCATTCATGCTCTGTCTCTCTCTGTCTCAAAATAAATAAACATTAAAAAAAAATTAAAAAAAAAAAGAGTCTGACTTTGGCTCAGGTCACAATCTTGTACTAAGTGGGTTTGAGCCCTGCATTGGGCTCTGTGCTGACAGCTACAGAGCCTGCTTTGGATTCTGTGTCTCCCTCTCTCTCTGCCCTCCCCCACTCATGTTCTGTCTCTGTCTCTCTCTCAAAAATAAATAAACATTAAAAAATATTTTTATTTTTTAATAAAATGTTAAATATTAAATACCAATACCTTTTAGTTAAGGAACTTTTAAAAAAAATGTTTATTTATTTTTGAGAGAGAGACAGAGACAGACAGAGCATGAGCAGGGGAGAGGCAGAGACAGTGGGAGACACAGATTCCAAAGCAGGCTCCAGGCTCTGAGCTGTCAGCGCAGAGCCTGACGCGAAGCTCAAATTCACGAACCATGAGATCATGACCTGAGCTGAAGTTGGATGCTTAACCGACTAAGCCACCCAGGCGCCCCTAGTTAAGGAACTTTTGAAGAAAGCATAAAGACAGAGTTACTTTGCCACATCAGTGCTAGAAAAGTATGTCAGGAAAGGCTTCACAGATGGGTGACTCTATGTGAGTTTCATAAACTAGCAGGCATCTACCAAGCAGAGGTGTTAGGGAGAAAGTAGAATATAGGGATTCCCAGCAGAGGACATGAGCAAAGGCAATGAGACTTGAAGTAGCATAGTGATCTATAAAAAGCAAACTGCAGAAGTCTACACTAAAATTTACATGCATGAAATGTACTTCAGTGAATTTTGACAAACATATTCAACTGTGTAACTCACACCTCAATCAAGATATCATCACCCCCTGAAAACCCTCTTGTGACCCTTTAATTCAATTGCTACCAACCACGGTCAATATCTGTTCTAAATTTTATCACTATGGATTGGTTTTGCCTGTTCTTGAATTTCTTATTAATGGAATTATTGGTATGTTTTCTTGCATATAGCTATCAACATAAAGTTTTTGAGCTGCGTGCACAAGTAATACATTGCTTTTTGTTGCTGAGTAGCATTCCAATGTATGGATATACTACAATTTGTTTTCCTATTCAAGGAGTAGGTTGGTAATGGCTAATGCACAGAATTTGTACAATGATGGGTTGAGGAATGGGAAATGTATCTTAAAATAAACCTGAAAAAAAAAAAAAAGGACAAACATCATAGCAAATAGCTTACTGAGGAATTTGGATTTTATCCTAAGGGCAACAGGTAGCCAGCCATACAGGAGTTCTAAGGAGTTTTAAAGGGGGTGGGATGTATATATAATCAGACACTAATACCCAGCTTATCACTAAGGGGAAATCTCAATCTCTAATCAGTAATTACTTACATTTCACCTCAAGGTCTGAGTCTTTATAAATGCCATCCAGAGTGGATGCACTCCTTCTAATATCCCTCATTTTCATGTTCAGCTAACCTATTTTGAGCACCTATTATGTGTCGGGCAGACTATTAGTAAATGCCACACACATAATGGTTCTTAAGGTTCCTAACATCTTCATTGCTCATGAGGATATTCTCACATCTGCAAGATTTGCCTCTACAATACAGCCTGGCCATTTGATTTTGTTCTGTATTCTCCAGCTGCCTTGTCATAATGGGAGGATTTGATTCTGCTCATTCTTTTTGGAAGAAAACATAACTGTGTGATTGGAATTACAGCTGAAAGCAGGTCTCCCCACAGCACAGACACACTGTTTGAGTGGCTCAGAGGTATTAGTGTTTAAACATTTCATGTTCAGTCTCATATAAGCTACCAGTGCCCATTGGACAACCAGTTGGCAATTGCCAGTTGGATTGGCAGTTATGGCAGTTTTCTAGGTTATCCAATGGAATGATTTTTCTGACCCTTTTGATGGGACTAGGGCCAAAAATGCATTCACACAAAATACCCTAGAGTCCATTTGTCAGAGGTAGCTCCAACGTAGGAAGTATAAAAAGAAAAAGGGCCATCAATTTCTATGTCCTTTGAATAGACTCAAAATCATTTGCTTGTTTTATCCTTATCCATTTAAAACTGCTTTTCTTTTATTGAGTACAACTACTTAAGAAAAATCAAATTTTAGCAAGTATAATTGTTTTAATACAGAAAAATACTGCTCACTTATAGAGAACTACACGCTTCATAAAATGCTTTGTGAGTTGAGTTTTATGTCAGGGAATTTTGGAAGGCAGGTTGGCAGGTAACGCCAGCATTGTGGAAAGAAAATAAAGAGAAATAGTAATGCTGGAGGAAAACACTGAAAAGACATCACTGTCCCCAGGTCCAAGATGAAAAGTGAGTTACTTGCCAGCAGTGGGCTTCCTAGAATTCAGGGAACAAAGACTAAAACAAAGATGGGCTAAGCTCAGGGACCCTAGAGGAAACTGAATGCAGGCTTCCTGGCAAGCAGGAGAAGCTTGTGCCATGAATGCCTACAAACTGGAAATGATCCACATGGCAAAGGTCTCTGATGGGCAACTGAGGGCAGAAAGACTCACTAGCCAAGCCCTCAATGATCATGAGGCAGATGGACATTAAGAAGATGGATTGTTTTGCTGGATTTTCATTTGCCTATTCTCAGTCTATGGGTAAAATATGTGTATGTGTGATATGTGTGGAACGGGGTAATTTCAGGATACAATGTACTGTGTGTATTCTCTTTCCCTTCTTTTGCTTTGAAGCAGAGAGTAGGCTCTATGTTTGTTTGTTTCAGAAGAAGTTCATGGCAGAACAACCTGGTCTTTCTTTTCACAAGCTTAGCACTTTGGGAAGAATGAGGTTTGAAAGAAAAAGATGTCCCCAGGCTGAATTATGAGCCTTTGGACTGGGAATGGTACTATAATCTGTGGTGACACAAAACTTCAAGGAAACTGAATCCTACATGGGTCTTCTGAATTGACCAGAACCCCCTATTTCAAGAATGGCATGGGAGAGCAGAGCCATCTCATTGAAAGTGGAAGGCAGGTTGGGAGGATAGGTATTTCAGTGGTTCTAATTCTTTATGATCTCCAAGCAATCCCAAACTTTCAGGCCAATAGTAAGGGACAGAAAGAACATCCACAGGACAGACCACACCAGTCTCTAGCCAAGCTGATGGGTGAAGAAGTACAACTGATTTTTTGTACAACTGATGTTTTAGTACAAAGTCCCTTTCAGACCACAGGGTAGATGGGAAATTCAGGCAAGACAGTGTGGATTTGCAACTGCTTGGTTGACTGTCACTGAACACCACTCATGCTCATTGCCCAGCAGCTTTTAAATCTCCAGGATAAATTTGGTCCTTTTATAGTTAAAAAGTTACTTCCCGCATCATTTTATCTTTTATCTGCAGTATGAACCATCAAAGACTTTTCCCTGAACTTCCCCCACCAATGAAATTGTAAAATTATATAAACTTCTAGTTTTGTTCCCTGATCTACAATCTGCTCTCTGTACCTCATTCAGTCTTGAATAATCTCCTTTAATTTGGAAGAAATCCCTCTTGCCTTAATCCCACTGGACATTAGTTTTGAAAACAAAGCCCATGAAGCTCTCCCACAAATTTTTCTAAAGAAATGAGCAGTTGACCTCACTATTTCCTTGAATGGAGAAGAAAATAAGTTTTTATTATTATAAAATCATTATAAGATTAAGATTCATTGGGCAACTGGGAGCAGGAAAGTAGAGTTTCATCGCTTCTAAAGTGTTCATTCCACTTGTGTCAAACATCTGTAATCTAAGCTTCTCTCCTTCCTTGGGCTAAAAATATGAAGCGCTTTGTATGCTCTAGTCAACATTTTTCTAAATTTACCTTCATCACAATGGGCATTTCAGTCATACCTATGATAGAAAGGTGACCAGTGGACCACCAAGACCTATCTGAAAACTTGGTAATGTATGTGAAACCTTGGTAAAGAATATGAAAAGGGAGGCACAGGGATGACTGTAGTCATCCCTCCAGGCACAACAGGGAAAGAGTCAGAACAAAAATTCCATTGCTGTCCTAGGAAAAGCAGTAATTACATGCATAGTCCCATCAGCCAGACTTCCTAAGTGGAAATCCTGGCTCCACCAGGATTATGTGCCTTTGATAAGGTACCTGGCCCCTCTGTGCCTCAAATCCCTCACCAGCAGAGCGAGAATATTAATAGTAAATGTTTCAAGTGTTGTTGGGAATGATTGACTCAAAATTTACAGATATCCATATTACAGATAGCAAGAAGAGCAAGCTGAGAGAAGAAGACATCCCTCCCCTGAAGATTCACACACTGCTTGTGTTTATGTCCCACTGGCCAGAATGAAGTCATAAGGATACATCCTGTAGTCAAGGGAATATGATCTTTATCCTGAGAAGCCATGATCTAAGATTTGGAGGGTTCTTTTTCTGAGAGAAATGGGGAATAAGTATGAGAGAACAATTACCACTTTGTACCAGGAGTATCTCTTAAAAGACTGAGTTTGTGGATGGAAATTCATTCCCACTACATAAGCTTATTTTTCTCCAAAATGATAAGTATTTCCACAAAATTGGGAGAAGATATGTTAAGGAAGGAAGCATTCCTAAATTTAAAACTCTTACCTACAAAATGTGTATGGAACCACAGAAGACCCCAAATAGCCAAAGTTATGTTGAAAAAGAAAACCAAAGCGGGGGCATCACAATCCCGGACTTTAGCCTCTACTATAAAGCTGTAATCATCAAGACAGTATAGTATTGGCACAAGAACAGACACATAGACCAATAAAATAGAATACAGAACCCAGAATTAGACGCACAAATGTATGGCCAACTAATATTTGACAAAGCAGGAATGAGTATCCAGTGGAATAAAGACAGTCTCTTTAGCAAATGGTGCTGGGAGAACTGGACAGCAACATGCAGAATGAAACTGGACCACTTTCTTACACCATACACAAAAATAAACTCAACATGGATGAAAGACCTAAATGTGAGACAAGAACCTAGAGGAGAAAACAGGCAACAATCTCTGACCTCAGCCGTAGCAATTTCTCACTTGACCCATCTCCAAAGGCAAGTGAAATAAAAGCAAAAATGAACTTTTGAGACCTCATCAAGATAAAAAGCTCCTGCACCACAAGGAAACAATCAATAAAACTAAAATTCAACCGATGGAATGGGAGAAGATATTTGCAAATGGCATATCAGATAAAGGGTTAGTATACAAAATCTATAAAGAACTTACCAAACTCAACACTCAAAAACCAAATAATCCAATGAAGAAATGGGCAGAAGACATGAATAGCCACTTTTCCAAAGAAGACATCCAGATGGCCAAAAGACACATGAAGAGATGCTCAACATCACTCATCATTAGGGAAATACAAATCAAAACCATGATGAGATACTACCTCACACCTCTAAGAATAGTTAAAATCAACAAGACAGGAAACAACAGATACTGGCAAGGATGCAGAGAAAGGGGAATCCTTTTACAGTTGGTGGGAATGCAAACTGGTGCAGCACTGTGAAAAACAACATGGGGGATTCTTCAAAAAATTAAAAATAGAACTACCCTATGACCCAGAAACAGCACTACTAGGAATTTATCCAAAGGATACAAGGAGGGCTGATTTACAGGGGCACATGCACCCCAGTGTTTACAGCAGCAATTTCAACAATAGCCAAATTATGGAAAGAGCCCAAATGTCTATCAACTGATAACTGGATAAAGAAGATGTGGTTTATATATACAATGGAATACTAATTGGCAATGAGAAAGAATGAAATCCTGCCATTTGCAATATGATGGAACAGGAGGGTATTATGCTAAGTGAAATAAGTCAGTCAAAGGAAGATATATATCATATGTTTCAGTCATATGTGGAACTTAAGAAACTTAACAGAAGACCATGGGGGAAGGGAAGGGGAGAAAATAGTTTCAGAGAGAGAGGCAAACCATAAGAGACTGTTAAATACAGAGAACAAACTGAGAGATGATGGGGGCGGGGAATGGGTGACGGTCATTGAGGAAGGCACTTGTTGGGATGAGCACTGGGTGTTGTATGTAAGTGAAGAATCACAGGAATCTACCCCCAAAATCAAGGGCACACTGTATTTAGCTAACTTGAAAATAAACTATAAATTAATTAATTAATTAATTAATTAAATAAAATAAAACATTCTTATTTGTAAATAAATTAAGAAAAAAAACCCTCTTATATCCTACAAAAGAGTATGAGCAAAGCAAGAGTTACTCAAGAATAACTTCATTTGGTGCCAAACCTATCTTATATGGTGGACAGGACAAGCACTATAATCCTGAATTTATAGATTAAGAAAATTGAGGTTTCTTATTCATACAAAACCTAGTGTCTCATCCATGACTTCTGACCAAAAAACAAGTATTCTTTTTATTAAACTAAATTTAGTTTGTAGCCCATCTAAATAGCTAATCACTATTTACAGCACATTTTATAAGAAGCAATAGCACTGAGCAAAGTAGTATTATAACATTGTATTTTAGAAGCAGGGCATCTGAATTCTGTTCTCAACTCTCTTGCTCCTTAGTTTGTATCTTGAACAAGTAAGTAATATTTGTGTACTTGACTTACCAGGTTGAAATGTGAAGGCTTTGTAACTTTACTCTTCATTCTATATAATGTGTCACCAACCACAGTATGAGCTATTCCCAGGCAAAAATCTAGCCCTCATATAACAGAACCACTTGTTAGTGAGCATACAAAAAATAACTCTATAATATGTGATCTCTTAGACTAGATGACCTCTAAGGTTATATGGAAAAATGTTTGGATACCCACAAAGCATCAAGAAGCACTGAGTAAAGGTCTGGTGAATAAGTAAAAGCACCTCTGATTTATACTGTTTGGTGAACAAATCATTTGATAATTGTGGCAAGTGAACCAAAAGGAAATTGAGATATTCTAGGAAGCAAGGTGAATCAGACAAGAGTCTGGAAAAAAAATTATTTTTTAATGAATTTAACCACTGGTAATTAGGATTGGCAGTAGAAATTAGCATAAACACACCATCCAAATGATAATGCAACTAGAACATTGTTATAAATTCTTAATGCCTCTTTTAAGAATAGAAAATGACAACTCATCAAAGAACAATTCATCAGGGTTCACCCAGCACTGACCCGAGCGCTTCGTTGCTCTGAACTGTGGAATCTGTTCCAATTTACCAGGCAAAATGCTTAGAGTGGAGAAAAGAGAATTTTCATACATTAATAGTCTAGATTGGTAGGTTTCAAAATTTCTTGGCTGAAGCAAATTGTTTCATTTTTCAAAGAAATTAGCAGGCAGAAATCCAAAGTAATAACAATAATAACAATAACTAGTATTTATAACTATGTGCCAGGTACTATTCTAAATATATATATTAATATATTTAAACCTCATAGCATTACCCAAAAGTTAGTAATATTATTACCCCCAGTTTTTTTTTTTAATTTTTTTAATGTTTATTTATTTTTTAGAGAGAGAGAGAAATGGAACCCCAAGCAGGCTCCAGGCTCTGAGCTGTCAGCACAGAGCCCAATCTGGGGCTTGACCTCAGGAACCATGACATCATGACCTGAACCAAAGTCAGATGCTTAACTGACTGAGCCACCCAGGTGCCCCAAGACACAATTTTTTGAAGTCTCCTTTCTGGAACAGAAGTGCAGAAGTAAACAGCAGATTCCCCCTAATGAAAATAAGTGTTCAGAGCAATGTTAACTACATGCTCAGTACATGTAACTACAATAGATGTCAGCTGACTATGGGAGAATAAGGACCACATGGAACTCTGCCCTTTACATACTCAAGAGTTGACCAACAATGTATAAAGAGGGAAATGTATGGTTTTCATTTCCATGTGGTAGGTACCTTCACTGCAGTTTGTTTCTCAGCCAGGACTTGCATCGTTAATCATAGTGTACCCACCGTAGTGGCCTTGCAAGTGCAAGGCCCTTCCCTCATTCTGGAGCCCTTTCTTTTTCTTTCTCTGTGGAATGAAGTAGAATGTGATCCCCAAATCACAGACCCCTGGTCTGTGATAAATGTTAGTGACCAAGAGAGACTCAGGCAAGAGAGTATGACTGGCAAACTACTATCAGAATTCAACTACCCTGGGAGATACTCAAGCATATCTACCCTGACTATACTGCATTATGGTATTTTCTTGTTCAAAAGACAGCATAATTTTGTTTTTTTTAATTTTTTTTTTAATGTTTATTTTAGAGACAGAGTATGAATGGGGGAGGGGCAGAGAGAGAGAGACGCAGAAGCCGAAGCAGGCTCCAGGCTCCAAGCTGTCAGCAGAGCCCCATGTGGGGTTCAAACTCACAGATAGGACTGCAAGATCATGACCTGAGCCAAAGTTGGACGCTTAACCAACTGAGCCACCCAGGTGCCCCTTTAATTTTTTTAATGTTTATTTTAAAGAGAGACAGAGAGACAGAGAAGACAGCATAATTTTGTATTCACAGGAACATAGACCTCAGATGGTAGCAAAAAAGTTTCACTTGCTTTAGAAATCTTTCTTATGGGGCGCCTGGATGGCTCAGTTGGTTAAACGTTTGATTCCTGACTTCATCTCAGGTCATGATCTCACAGTTCGTGAGTTTGAGCCCCGTGTCAGGCTCTGCATTGGCCATGCATGTGGAGCCCGGTTGGGATTATCTCTCTCTCCCTCTCTCTCTGCCCCTCCCCTGCTGTCCCTAAGTAAACAAACTTTTAAAAATATCCTTCTTATAACTTAATTCAGTAAATGTTTATCCAGCCCCCAATCTGTTCATGGCACGAGTCACTTCAAGATGACAGTGACACAGTATCACCCATCAGTGTACTATGGTAATCATGATCATCTTTGCTCATTGAAAACCTTTATCTGTCAACCATTCCTCTCTTATTATGGATGAAAGTTTTCATCTTTAAACACTTTTCCCTCAATAGCAAAAGACTCCAGTGCCTCTCCTAACCTGGCCACAGTAGGAAGGAAGTACTGGTTTTGGCATCACAGAAACAGCCTCCAAGGGCAAGGAGTTCCCAGGATCGGCCTAGGCTGGGGTTTACTCAGTGGAAATTTAATCAGGTTTGTTAGCAGGTGTGAAGAATTGTAGGGCACTAACCACACATAACAATGGTTGTCTTGCTTTGGCACATGTATTATGGAGGTTTTACCAGCCGGATGAATTGGCTGTTCCAGAAGAAAAATCCTCTATGCGAGGGAACTGTGTGTAAGTGGAATAGATCTGGCAGGTGGTAGTCCTGAAGGAAGATCTTTTTCATGTTCAAACCTGAACATTTCTAGCTTATACCAGAGAAATGGACAGAAAGATGGAATATGTATGCACTGGCTAGAAAATGAGATCTCCAGCTCTAGGCATCGGCTCTTTACAAGAAGTTTTAATATTTAAAAATCCTTTCAAAAAATGCAAACACAGAACATACGTCGTTTAAAATAAGACTAAATTTAGCTTGGAATTTTGAAAGCCTATTATTTAGATATGCAACGAGATAACTACTATCCCTGCTGTGATCATGGATTATAAAATATGCAAGTGTGAGATTGCTATGCTTCACTGATTCCCTTCTCTCACATTTATTTTTATTTTATTTTATTTCTTGGAGGAAAAACTGATGTGTGTACAGCCCTTTGGTGAAGTATGAAGAGCACCACATCAGGAGTTCATATTGGAAAGTTTATAATTGATCACAATTTAGTAGTACTTTTTAAAAAATTTGATAAAATTGCTGCACAACTCTAGATTGCACAGAAGTTGTGCAATTTAGTAGTCATTTACAGAGGAATATAAAAAATAAAGTATCCATGTTTCCCCAAGAGAAATGGAAACACAATTTCCTAAGCAAAATCTATTCGTGTTGGAATTTTTATTAGCTTTCTGTAATGGAAAGGCTATTAAATATATATTGTTTTGTGCTTCTGAATAGTTTTCACACCTCCTTAAGTGAAGACAAGATCAGTATTGCATCACGAAAAGCACCGTTCACGCATTGTAAGCGCCGGTTCACAATGCAATGGGCTGGATAAGGCAACATAAATTCCAAAATCTAAATAGGGCAAATGTGTTAAGATGAAGGATAGCTTTATTACTTACTCCATAGATGCCATGAAAAGGAACACAGAAACCTGAGGTTTGAAGCGAGTTTTACTGAAATGTTCTTTAAAGCCATTTATTTGAAAAGGTAATGACATCTAGTGGCAGATTCAGCTCATCACTACTGTGTTCTCACAGAGAGATCTTTGGCAGGCCACCTTTCTAAGACATTCCAAAAATAAGAAGATAAATCTGGCATTTTGGGTCAACATGAAAGATTGAAAGACAGTTTACTGCAACTAAAAGAGCACGTTTTCATTTAATAGTCAAAGCCGACAAAATGAGACTAAGCTAGCAATTTGAGAGAGTGAGGGTACTGTTCTCTTAGTATTCCTGTGTGTTGGTGCTCCAAATTTTCTAGAGTCAATTCCATCATTTCAATGAGGACAATTAAATTAATGAAAAACACTGTTATTGTCTATTCTGATAACATATAATAATGTCCACTGGTACAAAATAATGGGTAGAAGTATGGTCTTGATCCAGTCCCACTTCAAGTGAACCACGGAGTTTCAGCCACAGTATTCTACAAACTTTCCCTCTCTTCTCTAAGGAACTAAACCCAGTTAGACTCTCTGAAAACATGTACTGAGAACTTACAGGCAGGCTATGGATCCTTTCCGCATAAGTGTCTGCTTAGACACCATGGGCTTACATGGACAATTTCTCTCTTCAGAAGTATATTCTAGATTACATGGAATATTTAGGCCAACTTTAACCCCCAAAGAATCCTCCACCGGGTGTGATATAAACTAGAAACTACTAGGTTATCTGTGGAAATGATTTGAGAAAGCTTGAGATCTCATTAAAAGCTCCATTCCCATGAAGTTATACTTGGTTCTTAATTTTAATCAAAGACATTTTCAACACCTGCTAAGCCCCAGTCACTGCATTAGACCTAAGGGAGTAAAGTCAAATAAGTCAGAACTCTTGACCTTGGAACTTCTTAGTCTGGTGGACTATGGAATCAGGAAGCACAAAAATGCTAAAGCAAAGGTAAGCCCTGGGTTCTTTTATGAGAATAGAGAAGTTACTTACCCATTTTGTGCAGGAAGGAGGAGGAAGTGATGACAATGAGAAAAGCCTTCCCTGACCAGATGGCATTGGTGCTGACTTTTAATTGAAGAAGGCAGAGATAGATGAAGAAATGCATGGTGGTGGGAGAAGGTAGAGCTTAGGTAGAAGGAATGGAGATCATAGGACTTACATGAAAAACAAATCATTCAACATTCATTTTACACTAAAGAATATCAGTTACCTTTGAAGGATTTTAAGAAGAAACATGATAGTATAGGGGCACCTGGCTGGCTCAGGTAGTTAAACATCCAACTTCAGCTCAGGTCATATTTCATGGTTGGTGGATTCAAGCCCCACAACAGGCTCTGTGCTGACAGTGCATAGCCTGCTTAGGATCCTCTCTCTCTCTCCCTCTCTCTCTGCCCCTCCCCCACTCATGCATACATGCTCTCTCTCTCTCAGAAAGAAGGAAAGGGAAGGAAGGAAGGAAGGAAGGAAGGAAGGAAGGAAGGAAGGAAGGAAGGAAGGAAAGAAGGAAGGACAGAAAGAAGGACAGAAAGAAGGACAGAAAGAAGGACAGAAGGAAGGACAGAAGGAAGGAAAGTAACAGTATGGAATTGGAATTCTAGAATGATACTCCTCATGGAGAATGAATCCTGGGCTCTAAAGGACCCATTAAAGTCACAGAAGACTATGTGGGAGACTATTTGCTGGATTCTCTGAGAAAAGGAATCAAGCCCACCTAGTTTAATTCCAAGTTGGCTAGTTAGACTCAGGATGTGTGCAGCTTGGGCAGCAAATCTCACAAATTGGCAAATTAGTCATTTTTAGCACTTAAGCAACTTTCAGTCATTTTGCTCATCTAGAAAACTTTCTATCTTACTTCCTCCTACTTAACAACAACAAGAGTTTAAGAAAGAAAAGGAGAAGATGATAAAACTGACAGTGGCAAGAGTCCTTGTGAGAGTTTTCCTGATGCTTCAACTGCTGCCAGTCAGGTTGACCATCAGTCAATACTAGAAGTAATTTGGGGTGCCTGGGTGGCTCAGTAGGTTAAGCAGCTGACTTCGGCTCAGGTCATGATCTTGCGGTCTGTGAGTTCGAGCCCTGCATCGGGCTCTGTGCTGACAGCTCAGAGCCTGGAGCCTGTTTCAGATTCTGTGTCTCCCTCTCTCTGACCCTCCCCCATTCATGCTCTGTCTCTCTCTGTCTCAAAAATAAATAAACGTTAAAAAAATTTAAAAAAATACTAGAAGTAATTTTTCTGAGAAGTACAAGCAGAGAAGTACAAAATGCAGACCAAGAGAGAAAGTATACAGCTTGGGGAGAATTGTCAACTCTAATCCCTCTTTGGGTGGACTGGTTGTTTTTACTGCTCAAGGAAAATGGCAGAACAACCTCTTGGACTCTTACTCTTCCAGATATCATTCAGAGCCAGGCTGTCCTCACCTTCCCTTGAAGCACAGTCTGATGATATGACTATTTCTCCAGCAAACCTCATAGCATAAAATCAAACCAATGAGCCCAGAGCTGAAACAACTATTCAAAGCATTTCAGAAGGAGAACTTTGCATTTGTTCCTTACATGTTTTGCACACATAGGAGGAAAGGAAGAGGGGTCCACTACGCCATACGCAGGCAAAAAAACAAAAACAAAAACAAAAACAAAAAACTGGATACCATGATGACAGATGAGCAAAGCTGCTATAGCTTTCAAGACAAGAAACAATGTTGGCCTAAACAAAGGCAGTGAGAATAGGTGGCGGTGGGTGTCGGGGGAATGTGGCCTGTTTTGGAAATACTAAGGAAATTGACTTAAGAAAACTTGCTGACCAGTTAGTTGGATGTGGAATACAGAGGAATGGAAAAATCTGAGATAATGCCCAAATTTCTGGCTTATAAGACTAAGCAGTGATGCCATTCACCAAGCTTAAAAATGCAGGAGTTAAGATTGGGAAGGAAGGGAAAAAAAGGAAAGGAATTAAGTTTTGTTCAAGTAAGACTGGATTTTCTGTGGAACATCAGTGAGCTGTCTTCCAGGGTTGCTGTTGTTGCTGTCCTTTTCTTTTGGGCTGTGTGGGACTTTATATATATTAACCACTTATCACATATATAATTCTTAAATACTTTCTCCCATTTTATAGGTTGCCTTTTAATATTGTTGATGGTTTCCTTTGCCTGCAGAAGCTTTTCAGTTTGATGTGGTCCCATTTGTTTATTTTTGCTCTTTTTGCCTTTGCTTTTGTCACAAAAATATTTTTTTAAGTAATAAACTATTCAAGCTACACCCTTATTTTATTCCCTCTTCCCAAATTTCTTTCCTTCACTGCATGCTTACCTCTTAATGAGGACTTGACTTTTCAGGATGTTTCCTTAGCACCCTGCTATATACATCCACTCAAACATGCACCCAACTCCTCTTGGGAATGTCCCATAAAGAAGCTGTTTTGTTTTGTTCTACTCTGGGTTGTGGTAGGTACAAAGCAATCTCTAAGAAGCAGAATCAGGGACAATGAGGTATATGCATCTACTCCAACATCTCTTCCCTTTTTGGACAAAAGAGAGCATCTATCTAAACCCTTCTTAGCACATTTGGGTCACAATGAAACAGACTTGGAGGAGAGAACCATCTCTCTAAGGGGACCCTCAAGGTTCTCAATTCTGACCATGTCTTGCATCTTCTGAGTTAACCAAAAACCCCAGGAACCAGATCTAGTGGGCCATTCTGAGTTCTTATTAGGTATTTGAATATCTAATTTGAATATCACATTCAAAGTATGATAGAAATGTCAATATTGGTCATGTGGCCCCCTGAAATCACAAAACCAAAATTAAACTGTAAGAAAAATCTCACCTAACCTCAAATAATTTTGTTTATCTTAACTTCTTTCTTATCAGAAACTTATCCAGTCCTAATCTTGTTCACTCTATCCCCCAGAAAAATAGCCTTATTTAAAAAAGGAGCACATGTCAACAAGAAGATAAAAGTAGCATCTATTTTAAATTAAACAACCTTATGACATGTGACTTACTCTATTTTAACACAAAAGGTAGCATTTTAAAATACTGATGCCTTTATATGTAATCTTGGCTAGAATATTCCCATATTTGATCATGGAAATCCATTTACCAAATTAACAAACTGCATGTAATCCAGTATCAGTTCAATGATCAACTCTGCTTTGCTGTAATTTCAAAAAATTCCGCAATTATTTACCACTTGTTATATGCTAATGCTGTACCAGATAAAGAAGGTGATGGATGAAGGACTTAGTTCCTACCTTCAGAAAGCACATGGTCTAGCAGTGTAAGAGAGCTTCATAAACCAGGAGTGATGATACAGCGTGGTAAGTGTTTGCTGCTGGCACATAGTTATGATGTGACAGGCTCTTTAAATCTACTCCTTAATTAGATGAGTTAATTCATGTCAAAAGCTTAAAAGAGTGACTGGCACACTACAAACTCTCAATAAATATTAGCATCTTTGGGAGGAACATATCAGTGATCCATTTTAGAAATGATTGAAACAACATACTAAGAGTGATTAAATAACTTAGCAAATTAGCTAGAATGTGGAGAAGCTGTGACTGGCACTAATGTTGGAATGACATCAAAACTCACAACCTCCCCACCCTGCTCCACTACTTCTCAAAGTATGCAGATGAGAAGAGAAGTGAATAGGGCTTCATTCTGCCCCTGGAGGGGGAGTTAAAGTCTTCTGAGGCAGCAGCACAAGAACTGGGACTTGAAGAAAATATTCATTAGGAGGCAAAGAGCAGCAGAAGGAAATTCCAAACAAGGAAAGCATCTGAAGAATAATCAAGGCTCAGACAGGCATGACATATCTGGGGTGGCAACAAGTAGTCCAGAGGGACTGCAGAGTTAGAAGTTCAGGAGGAGATTCAAGAGGAGACATCGTGGAAAAGACACGGAAAAGACAACACTGAAAAGGTCGCCTGGGAACAGATGAGGAAAAGCCACAAAGACTGTGCTAATTAACATAACACTCTTGGTACTGAGGAATTATTTGTCATTTTAGGAAGGAAACAGACATGAAAAGGGAAAGGTATCAGAAACAGGTAATTTGGGAGAAGTGAGGAGAGGCACTGAGCTGCCTGAAGACGAAACCATTATTAGGAGACTCTCTGATGATAGACTGTCTAAACTCACTGAGAAACGAGGAGAGCCAAAGAAGGGAAAGGCAGAAAAAAAAAATAAAGGAAGGGAAAAGGAATCCCAAAGGTAGTTTGGACATGCCATCAACAAGACTTACTGACTGGTTCCTGGGGATGTGAAAAAGAGGAGTCACAGATGCTGAAGTTTCCAGCGGGAAATGCCTGCGAAGTAACTCCATGAAGAGAGCAGAAGTGCAGAGGAGGAGAAAGCTTACCATGGAACAGCTCTGTGATCTTTAAGAGACCTTAAGTCCTGCCAGGTGAAGCTGGTAACTAGCAGCTCCCACACGAGGTCTGAACTGGAGACAGAGGTTTGTGGAAATCAAGCACAGTTGCGATGGAAATGGATAAGAGAATCAGAACATCAAAGAACCAAGAATTCATCCTTTGGTAATACCAATATTCCCAAGCTCCCAGAAGGAAAAGAAACTTAGAAGGACACCTTTAAATAGCAGTCAAAAAATTAAGAGGAAAATTGCAGGAAAGTAGTGATTCGGAAGACAAAGGATGCTTTGTTATGGTAAATGCCACAGAGGTCAAGGAGGATAACAGCTGAAAAGAAGCCATTAGATGTGGCAGACAGGCAGGTCAGAGGCTGTGGGTAACCTCCAGAAGCTGGCTTCTGTGGAGTGATGGGTGTGACAATCCGGAGGAAAGAGGCAAGCAGTGGGTAGAGACTTTTCTTTCAAATTCGGCTACAAAGAAGTGAAGATATTGAGCGATAGGGGACTCAAGATCAAGGGAAGTGGTGATAATTCTATGTGGACATTTTTATATATTGACAAACTGATAAGATAAAGGGCCAGTGAAGACAACTGTGAAGATATGAGAGAGCTGGGAAATAAGACTAACTCCTAAGAGAAGTCAGTGTGGAATCTCTAAGGATTAACAAGCTTTCATTCTACGTATCGGTTTTCCTTTAGTCCCTTGCCAGCCTCCTGGTGTTTTTAGAAGAACAAACTTCAGCTCACCGGTGCTAGGAGCCCAGAATAAATACTTTTAGAAAACAATAATTGGCCTTTTTTCAGGCAGTCATTTTTTATGATCTCTTCAGATACACAACCCATTATTTTTGTGGCTTCAGCAACGTGGGTCCTCAAATCAAGGTGTTTAGTGGCAGATACCTGCAGTTTCAGAGCATGACACCTCGTCAGTGCCTTCCTACTATTTCTTGCTAGGCCTTTTATTTACAGCTAGCTCACCCACATGTTCTCTCTCTCTTATATCTATCTTCTATATCTGTCATATATGCATATCTTAAATATATCTTGTAAAATGCTTTAGGTATAGAGCACTCTCTCATTAATTCTCCACTTACTTCAGGATTTATCCCACCTGCTGCTAATAAACTGGTATGATTTATAACATGCAATTAACTTTCACCCATTACAGCCTAACTCTGAAAGCTTTCCAAACACTATTCTAAACCTTACTGAAGCTGAGCCCCTACCTATTCCCAGATATTTCAAAGAATACCTTAGAAATAAGTTTTGAAAGCCGAAGTCCCGCGGGCTTCCCTCTAAGAGACACTTAACACTACCCCACACTTGGAATAGGTTTCAACTACTTAGTCTTTTTTCTTAAATACATAATTCGAATTCATACTCAACTTATGCATCTTTTCACAAACAAGTCATGATACCTATTTCAGAATATGTTTTCTAAATGCCTTAAGGGAATTAGTTCTCACATCAGTGAGAGTTTAGGTATAGTCACAACCTCAAGGCAAGTGGATGGACAGGTTTGTAAATGCTTTTCCTATGTGGCATAATTAACCATATTCTTGAGAGACCACAGGATGATCTTCGAGGTATTTCGCTCAGGTCTCTGTATTTCTTCTTCAGTCACCCAAATTGGGGCCATATTCACAATGTTACTGAAGTAGGGGAGACTGTTGGAACAGCAATTCTGGGGAGGAAGAGAAGTGAAGATTGAGAAGTTTTTGAGGAAAATCCAGATGAAGACAGATGTCTTACACTGCCACTTATGGTAAGGTTCATGGCTAGAGATAGCACTTCCTACGCTGAACGTGAACCCTTCTTATCTCTGGAAAGGTCCCTGGTATTTGCTGGGTGGGGAAAATGGCTCAGGTAACTTTATATTTTATTTTTTCCAAATTGGCACTCAGCAGTCCCAAAGTCAGGAACTGTAATAAATGACAAAGATTAGTACTAGTTTTCCAAGGAGAAACATCAAAAAATAGCACCAAGCCTTAAAGATTTTCATTCAGCAACCAGAACATAGAGTAGGTGGAAATAAATGGTGATGAGATTTCAGATGATTAGTTTTCATCCATGATACAAGAATAAATGGGTTCCATTTAATCAATGAATAGTTTTTCTTAGCTCATTTTTCCCTTTATCCAGCTCTCAAGCCCATACAAATGACTATAAAGAGGGCTGGGAACAGGGGAGGAAAAAAAGGGTAGTAAATCTGAGCTACAGAATCATAAAGGAGGTAAGATTGGGTAGGCATCAGTGAAAGATAGGATGTGGAATTCCCGTAAGAAGTTACCATTATAAAAAAAATACTTTAGAAAAAAATCTTCTTCTTGCCTATGAAAATAGAGAGAACATAAGCAAAACTGTTTCCCTAAAAACAACATAGGCACCATTTCTGCTTTCCTTTGATAAGCCATTATGAAGGGAAATAATTAACCATGGCATCTTCTAACCATTCATCCACAAAACTTCCTTAGCAGAGACATTTTCTATTCTACAGTTTATAAGTGGATCTAGGCTTCCATATTCTGTATGAAAGCACTTATTAAATGAATCACTGTATTCTTTAACAAGGTCCTTGGCTCTCTCCAGAAATCACAGGCCCACATCAAATCTCATGGGGATTGGCTGTCTAAATTTACATGATGTCTTATTCCCTTAGTGCTGGGTAGCATTAGGGAGATAGCAGGATGCAGTATAAGGAACTTAGGCTTAGGAATCCATAAATGGTTTCTATCCTGGCAATCAACTGAAAAGTGATTTGCATGAGTTATAATCTCTTTGAAGATCAGTTTCCTCATCTGTTAAAAAGTAAAGGTATGTCTTCTTCAAACTCTTAAAAAGTCGATTTTCTTGATATAAAAGAATTTGAGGTGATCATCATTTTGCAAGAAGCTAACATCACTTTTTTAAAATGAGAATGCTTCATTAAAAAAACCCAGAGGCAGAATTACATGATTAACTCTTTATATTCTTTTCTGAGTTATCTTTAGTTGTAAACATAGTCATACACAATCATACTGATTAATATAAAGAGTAGATCACATAATTTATATTTTATATTTAGACCAGTTAATGTGTTCAAAAGGACTTTGTTCTTTCTGAAGTCCTAGTTTCCATATGAATTATAAACACCTTTGTTAGCCGCTGTTTTACTATAATGTCTTTCTTGGAGCATGTAGGTGTGGTAAGACCTGCAAAATGCACAGAGAGATAAATATCCTCTTAGCTTATTCCAGTCATACAGTATTTCTTCCTGTGGTGAACATTTTCTGAAGAGTCATTAAAACACTATTTTCCCTGCATAACTAATAGCAGCATGGGGTTAAGTCAAGTGAATAAATGACTAAACGGAGATCATTTTCTTAGAGAAATTGTTTTCTCCTATGTCTAAAGCTTGTGAATTGTCTGGTATTTGTCTGACTCATCATCATTTTTAAACATTATGAAGTAAACAACACATGTGCATACTTGCACTCATTTACATATCACACAAAAGAGAAATAGACATCATGTCCTAACATCAAAGCCTGAACTGCAGCACACATCTAGAGTTCTGGAAGGTGATGTAGATAATTAGCTTCAAACAGTACTGATTCCCGCATTTTATAGGGCACAGACCTAACCCTCACATGCCATTCATTCATTTATTTGTCTGTTCATTCATTAAACACATGGTAATGTAATGGGTCCTAGCTAAATGCTGAGAAAATATAAAGATAGTCCCTATAAACACTTCTTAACAAAAGTGACAAAAGTGGACATGTATTCAATACTATATATATATATATATATATATATATATATATGTGTGTGTGTGTGTGTGTGTGTGTGTGTGTGTGTGTGTGTGTCTCATAACTTATCATTATAACAGTATACCTTATAGTAAAGGTATGTTCTGGGAACTAGGTACTGCAGAAATGTTTTTCAATTATCCTTCCAGATTTCCTTTCTGCCCCTCTCTGTGGTGCTCTCAGGAGGCAGTCTTTATGGCTATTTCGGCAGCCTTACCTTCCAGCTTCACAATGAGTTCAGACAATGGAAGACATTGAAAACAGGACAGAAGGTACAAGAATTCTGAGGACAGGGTGCTTATTCCCCATTTCCTCCTTGAGAGATAGCTACAGATTGTACAATACACCAAACCTCTTGTCAGGTGGTCCTCTCCGGGATAAACCACAAGGCACGACCTCCTCTTGCCCCATCAGGCACAAGGGTGGTAATAACTTCCAGCTTTTGCTTGTTCTAAGCTCCTGCACTATCCTTCATAGGTCTTCCTTAATAGCTACACATTTGTAAATAATCCGTATGTTAAACCCTCCTCAAGTTACTCCTTTTAAGTATGAGGTCTATTTCCCACTGTTTTCTTGATACATCATTCAAACCAAAATGGGCTGGGAGGGAACACACTTAGGAAGACAAAGTATACCACCTGGTCATAAAGAAGTAAAAGTTGGAAAGGAGAAGAAAGGGATTGGGGAAGGGACTATGAAAGTGGAAGGAACTGCATTGACAAAAATGGAGAGGAAAAGTAATATTTGATACCTCTAAAGCATCTGGAGTCTCTGGGAAAGCAGTGTAACAGACAAAGAGGCAGACAGGAGCCAGATCATATAAGGCCTGGTGTGCTATTGAAGGGAATTTGAGTCTCATTATGAATGCAACTCATTTTCCTTGAAATATTTTGTTCAGTGCAGTTTCAAAAGGTCACAATGGTGGCATTTTTTAAATTAGAGGGGAGAGAATGAAATTGGAAATAGGGAGAGCATTTATCAATTTATTACAATTATCTAAACAATGCAGTTGAGAAATAATGCACAGCTGGACTAAGGTCATGCCATCAGGGACTGAGAGAAGGAAATGGAGGAGCATATATTTGATAGCATTTGGTGACCAATTAAACATTGACAGATAGGTAATGAAACATACTGGCTTAAATGGCTTAAAAATGATATTTTTTGAGGGAGAGGATTTATTATGGGGTTAGCACGGTTCTTCTAGTTTTGCAAATTTTGACTTGTTTTTGTCCTCCCAGAAACTCCTAAAAATAACAATTTTATCCCTATTTTTTTCAAAGATATCGAGGTATACAGAGCTTAAGCAACTTGCCCAACATCATACAAGTTCAAAAGACAAGAGTGCAGGAAAAGGAGGAGTTTGGAGAGGGGGTTGAGCTAGATTATGATAACAGGTTGGAGTACCATTATTTCTCTAATAGTCGGAGACTATTCAAGTCGGGAGACATTCAAGTAGAGCAAGCTGAGGAACAACTGGGTATACTAGCTCGAGGTACAGCAAAAGATAAATATTAATAGCTAGAGACACAAGCGTGAACATTTTCAACACATACTCTTAGTACCTGGAGTTTTGGGAGAGGATGTGAGGTCCCAAGGGAGATTGTGCAAAGTGATAATGATGGAGACCAAGGCAACATTACATTTAAGGAAAGAGTAAGAGGGGCTTGAGCAGTAGACTCCACAATCGAATCCTGTCCTAAAACTCCTCACTAATCTTCCACCTTTCCCCACTGAGAATCACTCCAGCCAAATTTATCTCCTGCTCTTGTATTTTGCTTCTTCTGATTAACTCCCTTTGGAAGATGCCACTTCTGTATTACACTCATCCAAACTTTTCTCAGTCACAGGGTCTATTTCAAATCCTACCTCCTCATTGGAATTTGGTCCCAATTATCTCATTCTAGGAACTGTAAATAGCACTTTGCTGTAAAACTCAATGAGCATTGTCAGTTCCTTTTGCAGATATTTATCTTTGCTGTTGCCTATCTTTGCTTTTTTCTGTAATGATATATCCCCAAATAGATCATAGACTCCCTGAAGGAACAAAGATTCTTATTTTTATGTCCTGTCACTCCCAAAATAATGCCTCATACATGGTGGATATTTGGTAAGTAGTGTACAGTCTTTGATTTGGATTTAACAAGAACTAGATAGTATCCATGTTAGCAAGTATGTTCTTTACTAAGTGTCTGGGAAAAACGATCAGAGAAATGAAATATTTTACTCCACTACCATGCTCCTCTTTCATATGCCCGATGTATTCATCTTTATTAAGGTCTCTTACTCTGAGGAAACGTCATAAGTTCTACACCCTTTCTGATTTATCTCCTATACAAACTCATCTGACCATAATTCCATTCTCTCAGTGCCATCCTTTTTGCAAATGAAAACTGGTTAACCTGGTCTTTTTTTCACCTCCTCTAGAAAAAAAGGTGAAATTGCCAGGGTCCATTAGAAGAAATGCACTAAACCTACAAACGTAATTCAATGACAGTAATCTAGGCACTACAGAATATCTTTTGAGACACTAGGGTTTGTCATGTTCTTTAAATCTTACTACACACTTCACATTCCTAATTATTTCTAGGATCTTAACCTGAAACCTATTACAATATAAAGATATTTGGGATAGAAGGTTTCCATTCTATAAACTCAAAACTTTACCATTTCATTTCATGTGGCTTAGGAACAATGTTTAGGAATAGAATGCATTTCACTTAAAACCTACACTAGGAAGAACACCCTATTCACATTTATGTTATCTCATACATTTGGCATAAGCGGACTATCCACTTGCTTCAATTTAACATTGTATAAATCTCAATGTCTAAAATATCTGTAAGTTTACAAATAATGTTTGCTTTGGCTTTAGATGAATTGTGCATGTCTCTTTAATTTTTCAGTATAATTGTGCATGGATTATTAAAAATGGCATGTGTAAGTAATAATATTAATAAAATACTAATTTGTGCTCTAATGATGGTCTCCCACTGATAGAAAAATGCTAGGGAAGAAATGTTGACATTATTTCTGAAGCAGTTTAGCTCATTACAACAACAGCAAAATCTATCTTTTTTTTTTTTTCCTAAAACAACAGCACAGTTTCAAAGAGCATCATCCATTTGGCTTTTATCTATAGAAAGGAATGATATTGATGGCTAAAAGTAGCTCTAGAATTAGTAAACTGGATTAAGTACAATTTCTCATTAATGAGTTGTCCTTTTTAAGAACTAAACTTCTCACTAATATTTTTATCTTTTAGGAAGTAAACTCAACATTTAAAGAATCCACATGGATATATATATTTTAAATATCCACATCAACATGGAATTGGGGAAGCTCTGTGTGCTTGGAAGCAGGTTTTAGTTTTATCTTTATTATTTAGCAGCTCAAGTTATTAAATAGTGATTTTTTTCACCTATAAGGACGTTAATAATGGGCAAATCACGAGACTATGAAGATTCAATTAGCTACAAACTGCCAAAACTTCAGTGTTCTTAACTGGAAAAACCCTATATAAATATACAACATTATCTCAGGTCTTTAAAGAGTTTATAATTCAATGTGATATCATGGAGGGAAAGTGAGTTTTGGAGTTCGACACCACTTCCTAGTTATGGAAGCTTGGATCATTTACTTAATATCTAAATACCAAAAACCCCTGACATTGAAGTTCCACTTTCACTAAAGATGCAGAAAGCTACAAGAAAATATCACTTGAGCCATTGTTCCTAAAAACAGCAAAGAAGCTGGAAAACTTATACAATCATAATATTTGGTGACCCTGTCAGAGAACTGAGGCTACCAGGCATCCAAATTCCAAAGAATGATACGCATCTTGGCACAGAAATAGGACACACAAATGTTTTCACCTCAGCAGCGCATAGAGGAGGAAGTGACTTCAGTAAAGGCAGATAAGAAGAGATCTGGCAAACAGATACAAAGTTAAAGGCTAGCATGACAGTTTATAATAACTAGGATAAATTAACAGTTTATAGAGCAACACAAAAATGATTGAAGAAGAGTGGGAAACTAAGTGAGCCTCCCTTGGTGGCATACACGTGCATGTGGTGATCAGCGGCCCTGTAAACAGGTGAAATTCTGACTTCCCCATACCCTTCTCTCGTATCAACAGCATTAAGCTTTGAACTTACTGAAACCAAAAATCAGTAACAGAAGCTATCTGGAAAACCACTGAAGATTTAGAAATTAACCACCACAATTTTAAGTGCATCTATGGATCAAAGAAAAATATCACAAAGGAAATTAGAAAACACTTAATTGACTGGAAATGAAAACACACCATATCAAAACTTGTGGCACATAGCTAATGCAGTGATTACAGGGAAATTTATACCATCAGTTGCTTTAATTAGAAAAAAGAAAAGTAGAATTTTTTTTTTTACAGAAAAATAAGAGCAAATTAAAACCAAAGCTGACAGAGCTAGAAAATAATAAAGACTGGTAAACAATGAAGTTAAAAAAGAAAAACAATAGATAAAATCAACAAACACAAAAACTAGTTATTTTAAAAGAGTAACAATACTGACAAACTTCTAGATAGTTTGGTCAAAAAAGAGGAAACAAACAGGGGCACCTGGGTGGCTCAGTTGGTTAAGCAACTGACTTTGGCTCAGGTCATCTCATGGTTCATGAGTTCAAGCCCTGTGTTGGGCTCTCTGCTGTTAGCACAGACCCTGCTTCAGATCTTCTGTCCCTGCCTCTCTCTGCCCCTCCCTTGCATGTATTCTCTCTTTCTCAAAAATAAATAATTTTAAAAAGAAGAAACAGAAAACAAAACCATCAATACTTTGATAAGAAAAGGGGGCATCGCTGCCTATCACATAGTTAAAGGGAGAATAAGAGGATATTGTAAACAGCATAATACCAGTAATTTTGATAACTTAAATGAAATTTAAAAATATCATGCAAGACACTATCAAAATTCACTCAAGATGGAAAAGCCCAATGTCTATGCAATAGAGCAGGGGAGGGGGAGAAAGAAAAGGAGAGAGAGAGAGAGAATTCCAAACAGGTTCTGCACTGTCAGCTCAGAGCCCGATGTGGGGCTCAAACCCATGAACCCCGAGATCATGACCTCAGCCAAAGTTGGGGCTCAAACTCTTGAATGACCTTAGCCGAAATCAAGGGTCAGATTCTCAACTGACTGAGCCACCCAGGCACCACTAGACAAGGGTTTTAGAAGAAGAAAAAATAAAAACTACTCTTAAACATAGATATTAAAATTCTTACCAAAACATATTGACAAATAAAATCCTATGAAATAGAACTAAGTGGGCCTGATCCTAAGAATGCAAATTCAACATACCAAAATCAGTCAATTTAATGTCAAAAGACTAAAATAAAAAGAGGAAATGATATTATGATCTCAATAGATGCCTCCTAAAAAGGCATTAGACATAATTTAGTATTCATTCATGAATTTCAGAAAAACTGCAAGTAAGAAGGTACTTCTTTAGGAATAAGTATAATAAAATATAGGTACAAAATATATGCTGCAAGCTAGAAAATACTGATGAGAAAAATAAAAGAAAACCCAAACTAAATCCTGTTCATGGACTGGAAGACTCATTATTGTTAAGATATTAGATCTGTCAAACTGCTGTCTAGATTCAATCCAAACAACATCCTAGCAGCATTTTTGTTTTTGTTTTTTAGGGTTTGTGTTTTTTTTGGTAGAAATTAACAAGCATAATTATAAATTTTATATGGAAATGTAAAGGACTTAGAATAACCAAAATAATATTTAAAAGAACAATACTGGAGGACTTACAGTCACTGATTTCAAGAATAGTATAAAGCTAATCAACTATTTATCAGCCTAAGGACAAATGTTGTAGATCAATGGAACATAATGAAGAATTCAGAAATAGGTCTACATGTCTACAGTCAATTGACTTTTGACAAAGTTGTTAAAAACATAGATAAATGAAGACAAGATAGCTTTTAAGAAATCGAGCTGGGATATCCACATGCACACATGGCACATAGCTAATGCAGTGTAATAGTAATGCAGAAAGAGACAGAGAAACAAACAAAGAGAAAAGGAAAAAAAAAAGATCCTTGACTCTTACCTTGTACCACATGTAAAAATTAATTCAAAATTGGTAAACATCTTTGTGATTTGGGGCTAGGCAAAGATTTCTTGGGTATAATACCAAAAGCACAATCCATAAAAAAAAAAAATTGAGACAAGCAAAATTTGAACACTTGTTATTTGAAAGATATAGTGAGATTAAAGTGCAAGCCACAGACTCAAAGAAACTATTTATAAAATTCATAGCTGATGAAGAACTGTTATCTAGAATATATAAAGAATTCTCACAGCTCATTAATAGAAAACAACCCAATAAAAAATGGGCAAAATATTTTAACAAACCTTATCAAAGGAAAAATACTGATGAAAAATAAGCACATGTATTTAAATGAATGAATAAATGAAGTGGCCCATAAATATGGATGGTCATTCCTTCACTCTGGTCTATTCTTTTTTTTTTTTTTTTTTTTTTAATGTTTTATCTTTCCATGCAGTAGCACAGTAAACCCTTAAGCTTGGACTAAGTGGCAAGGAAAAGGTCAGGCTATAAGAACTCTCTGTTGGAATTTCAGGCACAAGTCCAGTCAGTAATAAAGGGTTTCTTTGCTTCCATGGTTATATTCCTTGTGTATGTATCTTTCTTAGGACCACAGGGGAGGTCCATCTGTAATATGGGGCAGGATTTAATTATCCTTGAATTCCTTTAGCTTAATAATGCCATACACCCACTATCAAAACCTCACTAAGATTTCCAATATATATCATAATAAAAATTGAGAGAATGTTTTTATTACTGGATATGGCATATTTGTTACCAGAACTAGGCACATAACTAGCTACAGAATGATTAAAAGCTTTAGAAGAACTAACATTTATTGGAAACCTACCAAGTGCCATGAGATGTCTACCAACTGCAACAATTTATTGAGGTCCCAACTGTGCCAGGGACTACAGTAGGTGCTTAATGTGTTCTATTGACTTTAAATCTCACAATAGCTCTATAAAGTAAAGTTTATTACTCCCATTTTACAAAATGAACTGAAGGTTAAGGAAAGCAAGGTTAAAGTTACTCTATCAGTAAGTTGCATCTACAACTAGAGGTCTAATTTTCCTGTGATATCACATTGCTTGGTTAAGCCATTTGAAGTTCTTATATTAGCAACTTAATAACTTACAATTGTGTAATGCTTTATACCTTAAAAATGTCATAATTTCCAAGAATACTAGCCCTTAACCTTGCACCACCTGCAAAGTGTAGCTTCTTATTCTTCCCCATCTAGCTCCACATAGCTCTTTATTTACATGTTGAGGTCCCCATCTTCAGTGCGTCTCCCATTTCTGGATGTAGAAACTCTTCCTTTGCTATGAAGCTCATTGTTTCCAAATATAAGTCTCCATTCTGATATCCCCACCCAGCCAAAGAAAACCACACCAGGTACTAGAAAAGATGCAATGTCTGTTTCCCCATCACTCCTAGACCCAAGTATAGGATCTTATTATTGCAGTATGCTGAAAGCCATATTCGACACACACTCCAACACGCTGGAGTAGATGGAACAAGAGGAATTTACTCCAAAGGCTAATGCCAAGTTCACCTAGAAAAAACACCATCAAAGCTTTAAGCCCACACCTGGCTGGAAAATCAGAGTGGAGAAGAGATGGCTATACAGAGTTTCTCCTACAGAGCTGCACAAAGCTCTTTGGGAGTATATGATAAAACATAGTCAGGATTTTTCTGACAGTACAGCCTGAATCAGTTTGTTGCTTCAACTACACTGGACAAGAAGGAGAAAATGCATGACAGGTCTTTGTACTTGATATATCAATGTGCTGTGTTCTTGCCTACTAGTAAGTATTATCCAATCAATACTCTGAAATTTAATCAATTCAATTAGCATCCTTTCAGCCTGGGGAGGATTGAAGAGGGAAGGTAGATGCAGGGAGCCTACAGAGTTTCCACATCAAGTCACCGACATTATATATTTACTAAATAATATATAAGGAGTAATAATCACCAAACCTTTAGAAAGGGGTATATTTTCTTCCATGCCCTTCTTTCCATCACTGTAATGACCTTCATGTCTCCAGTCTTATTCTCAAAGATTTATCATATTCCACTTTATTAATAGTCATTTGTATTTAGGTTCTATCTCTCCCCCAATATGTTAAATTATCTAATAAAAGTACTAAGCCTTATTCCTCTTTGTGTTACCTATTGTGCCTTCTATACATTATTAGTTCTATCAATGTTACTTAATGGGATTAATCTCCCTACTGCTCTTTTCAAACTTAAGTAGCCAAGCCAAAAGGAGAGAACTCAGAAGTTTTATTTTGCTTCACACACTCTGACTCAGCTAACATATTATTGACTCTGAGTTGGAAGGTAAATTTTATCCAAGATTTTATTACTTCTTAGCAAGGTACTTCATTATGACTTTATTTGTACTTTCAAAGTTTTCACTGGAGAATAATGGTCAGTCTCAGATCTACTAGACTGGATGACAGAAATTCCATTTGGCATCATTTATTATATCCAAACATTATTATACACTGTCATTAATTTTGTCATTTCAGCTGTGAGAGACCTAATCTTACAAAATGACTACAAAAAAGCTGAAATATAATTGGCAGGCCTTGTGGTTTCCCTGTAGAAAGACCCATCAGCTGAAAATCTAGAGCAAGTCATCATCACCAATCAGATCACTCATCATATCAGAAAATATCAAAGAACTAGTACTTTCCTTTCCCTATTGTGTACTTGGAGTGCAGGAACATCAGTTTTATAGCTGATTTTAAGGCCTAGCCATTCTACATATTGTATAATGTAAAATCAATTTTTTTTAAGGTTGAACAATTAATGTTTGCGGTGTTCTATGATATTAAAGGAGTTTGGACCAAACTGATTTTCAGGAAAAAAAGCAGGAAACCGAGCCAGATGACAGTTCAAACTTTCGTTAGTGCCCTGTTCTATTAAGTGATGTTACTTAATGTTTCTTTTGTAGCTGCTCCCTTGTCTTTCCTTCCAAGAGAGAATAATGTGGTTTTGACACCCACTTAAAATGAACTCTACTGCTCTGGGATATTGAGGCTTGTCTGCATGTTTGTTGGGAAAACACCTGCTAAGGGCAGCAACAATTTGGCATTGAGTTGGAGATCCCAATCATTTACTCTGAGACATCCAACACCACGAAATGCTTCTGAATTAAGGCGCTCTCTGACCCGCTCACCCAGGACCTCCTGCGTCCCTAACCATAGGTTCTCTACCAGTTTTGACTAGTACTTCCCCTTGGCTCAGCCACTGTTGGCAGCAGCTAATCTAGAATCTCTATCAATTTTATAGATGTCTCCTTAGAAAGACCTTGTAAGCTCTGCTCCAGTCAAGTTTCAGCTATAACCAATATATGCTACTAGAACAAACTTAGCTGCCATGAAGCCCAAATCCTGGCATAACTCAGGCTTGGTCTAAAAACTGACCTGGTCCCCGAGTATATCTCAGATTAACCAAACACCCCCAAATCTAGGTTTCCAGTTCTCTGTAGAGTGAGCCAGTGTTGATCAAAATAAGAGACTCAGATCAGCACATAAACTATTAAAAGAGGAGGAAAATGCAGGCAAAGACTAAAATCATATTTAAAGGAACTTCTTTCTCCCTATGAAAATTATATACACATTATATTTTCATCCTTTTAATTCAAATTAATAACTGGAACTCTTTGGCAGTCTTCATTCCCTGAGGTACCCCATAGCCCATCCCATCATTCACATATTCTTTGCTAAAGATGCTTTCTTTTGCATCTATTCTAAAGGTGAACTTACTTCCCTTATTTAATTTTATTTTATAAAATTGGATTATATTTCTCATGGAAATATATAATTAAATCTCTTCTGCTGCCTGAGAGGTTGTTTTAAATAATAATTGTTATTAGATTTTGCTATGACAACATAAAAACAAAATTTCCTTCGGCACACAACGTTTCATAGAGATTATGGAGACATCAATCAATAGAAAAAGGACTGTGATCTGAGTCTTCTTGTGTTTAAGAAATTATTCTTTGTTTCTGCAAGAATTGATTAATTTTAGCAGAGTACTAAGAACTCATTTACCAAACTAAACTTGTGAGCTTCTGTAGAAATATAATTTGAATTCTCTAGTAAACTTATTTGTATGATCCATAATTCGTATTTTCTGCCAAAAGATATGACCTTTCATTTAATGAGCATTATTGACAAATAACCTAATTAGTTTTTAAATAAAAAATATTGTATTAGGATCAAAAGGTCTAATGTCTCTGAAGGGATCATAAAAACTTGAAACTAGATGCCTGAAAAGCAGTAAACACCTCCGGAGTTTCAAGTATCACTGCCATACCAGCCACTTTATCTTAAATGTCAGGTTCACGTGGGTTAAATGTTAGAAGTCCATAAAGTTGTAAGATAAAGGTCTTGGATGCATAAATATATTAAGAAACTATTAAGGAAAAATCTTCACATTTTTAATAACTTAGGACAAAAAGAGGATCATTTCAAAAGAAAAACATGCTCAGTTTCTCTTTTATTGACATGGAAATAATAATTACTTAGTAAACCTTTTTTTTTATTATTATTCAGTGACTGACTACATCAGATATGGAAGGAAAAAAATGGTACCAAAAAAACTGGTATTATCCTTATTAAGTATCTCTTATATGGAAAAGAGAATCTTTAAATTTGAAGATGAAAATATGGTATCACTGCTTATGGAATGTTCACCCTGTACTAAGCACAATGCCAGGGAAGGCAGAGGTATGGCTTCTGCCCAAAGGAGTTACCATTTAAGAAATACAGACAAAGCCATTTGCATATAAGAAGAAAGTCAATACTTGAGTTAAATGTCAGAGTTACAGAAGTACAGGCTCTCAAGCAATTCTTAAATTTTTTGCCCTTTCTTCCTCCTGTATCTTCATTTTTTTTCTTCTTTCCATTTCTTCGCACAAGGGATTTTTACAGGAAGGGTAAATAAAAGAACTTTTATTTTGAGGACAAAAGAGTAAAGAAATGGACAGTTCCAAGCACAAAGAGCTGCTGAGAAGACAACAGAGAATACAATAGAGAATAGGGAAAAATCTAACCAGGACACAGGAGACCAAGAAAGGAATAAGGCTGAGAGAACCAATTTCTACAACTGTTCCTGTGTTCTTTGTTAGCAGAGGATGAAGTAAATATTCATTGTTATCTGGTTTTCTTTGAAGGCATTGGGATTGCAGAGGAAGAGGCAGTGGTTGAAGACTAGCTTCACACCCTTCCGCCTCTGTTCCACTTGGGGTTGTTAACTAATCTTACAGATGTTGACTGAAACAGGTAGGAAAAACATCCTAAAGGTCAACCTGACATCCCATTTGGCTTTTAAATACTATTATTTTTAGGGACTCAGAAAAGTTAAGTTTGAATGACTATAATTACTTGCCTTATATTAAAATAATCATGAAAGCATGTCCGGAATTGCTTCCACTTTACTTTTGTTAAACTTTGAATGAATTTATAAAGCAAATGTTGACCATCTTTTAATGATATGGGGAGAAAAGGAGAGATATAACTGTTAGATAATATGGAATTCTGTAAGCATTACCCTAATAACCCCTCACAAGTCTCTACAAAAAAGCTATCATCATCCCCTCTTTACAAAAGTGGAAACTGGAGCTCACAGAGGTTAAATAGCATGTCCAAGTCCAAACAATTTGTGAGCAATAGGTCAGGATTGGACCCACTCTTCTAACTCCAGAGCCAACACTGTGATACACTACACTACTTTCCTAAGGAGGAGGTAAAGCTGATCAGATAGACTGGGGAAGATAGGTTCACACAGTTTATCACAAAATGTAGTACATACAGCACTGGTGGTGCTCAAAATGAATTTCTGTGCTCTTTGGACAGATTTTTCAAAATGTTAATACTAATGTATTTATTAAGAAGTATGAAGAATGAACATCACCAGCTTATTAAACCCATTATTTCATGAATATTTTTGTTTGGAATAAGACTAATTTTTTAAATATTTATTTATTTTTCAGAGAAAGAGACAATGCAAGCAGGGGAGGGGCAGAGAGAAAGGGAGACACTGAATTGGAAGGAGGCTCTAGGCTCTGAGCTATTAGCACAGAGCCTGATGCAGGGCTTGAACCCACGAGTGGTGAGATCCAGACCTGAGCTGAAGTCGGACTCTTAACCAACTGAGCCACCCAGGAACCCCTGAATGAGACTAAATTTTTAAAAGTGAACTGTTTAATATGTATGCAAAAAAAAATCATGGAAAAGTAATAGTACAGATGGGGAGTTGATGGGGAAAAGGTACAAAAATAAGAAATGAAATTTAGGAAACAGAATTAAAGCACTCCAACCTGAAGAAATCACTAGTACAAAGTCATAAGGATATGAAAATAAACAGTAAGTATAAAGAAGAGAAAATAGGTCATTATAGCTAGAGTATAGAGTGGACAGAAATGAGACCTGAGAGTTTAGCATGTTAAGAAGCTTAGAATTTAAAACTCTATTAGAAATCGGGAGTCATTAATAGCTTTGACATGGTCAGATTTACAGGTAATAAAAATGCTCTAGCTATAGTGAAGAGGATGGATCAGAAGAGAGAGATCCTGGTGTCCCTGGGTGGCTCAGTCAGTTGAGTGTCTGACTTTGGCTCAGGTCATGATCTCGTGGTTCATGAACTGGAGCCCTGCATCAGGCTCTGTGCTGTCAGCTCAGAGCCTGGAGCCTGTTTCAGATTCTGTGTCTCTCTCTCTCTCTCTCTCTCTCTCTCTCTCTCTCTCAAAAATAAATCAAAAATTAAAAATAAAAATAATAATAAGAGAGATATCCTGGCAAAAAAGAAGCCAGGTAAGACATCATTACACCACGCTCATTATGATGGCTACTACTAAAAAAGCAGAAAATGGCAATTATTGGTGAGCATGTGGAGAAATCGGAACACTTATGCACTATTGGTAGGAATGTAAAATTATGCAGCTGCTATGGAAAACACCATGGTGATCCCTCAAAATATTAAAAATAAAATTACCATATAATCCAGAAATTCCACTTTGGGGTATATACCCAATGTATATACATATATTATTCAGCCTTAAAAAAGAAGAAAGTTCTGAAACATGCTACATCATGGATGAACCTTTAGGATGTTATGCTAAGTGAAATACATCAGCCACAAAGGATAAATGTTATATGATCCACTTATATAAAGTAACTAGAATAGCCAAATTCACAAAGACAGAAAGTAGAATGATGGCCGCCAGTGCTGGAAGAAGAGGGAATAAGAAGCAATTATTTAATGGGTATACAATTTTCATTTTGCAAGCTGAAAAGAGTTCTGTGGGTAAATGGTAGTGATGGTAGCACAACACTGTGAATGCACTGGATGCCCTTGAACTATGCCATTAAAAACAGTTAAGGTGGTAGGGTGCGCAGGTGGCTCAGTCAGTTGAGCGTCCCACTTCAGCTCAGGTCATGATCTCGTGATTCGTGGGTTTGAGTCCCACATCGAGCTCTGTGCTGACAGCTCAGAGCCTGGAGCCTGTTTCAGATTCTTTGTCTCCCTCTCTCTCTGCTCCTCCCCCGCTCATGCTCTGTCTCTGTCTGTCTGTCTGTCTCTCTCTCTCTCTCTCTCTCTGTCAAAAATAAATAAACCTAAAAACAGTTGATGTGGTGAATCTTATGTGTATTTTGCCACAATATCTAAAAATTTTCAAAAAAATAGAGAGAGAGAGAGAGAGAGAGAGAGACCATTAAAGTAATCCACTCAATAAACATGGAACCCTTAGCTAAAACTTTCATTGGGTGAAGGGCAAGAAGCAATAACTGATGGAGTCACTGAGCCCTCCTCATAGTGAGGGCTAATACCCAACATACCCAACTAACTCAACTGTTGGCCAGGTTGGATCACTTCTGATGTTTTTAGTAATTTATTCATGGAGCCCATGAATTTATTTATATATAATAAATAATTATTGAATACTTACTCTGTGCTAGGCAGTATAAGACCCAAGGATAAAGCAGTGAACAAAATACATAACTATCCCTCTGATTTTCTAGAAGTGGACAGGAAAGATAATGGGTCTTTCTTCATTCACAGGTTTGTGCCCTTCAATTATTCTTTCCTTGTGTGTCCAGATAGCACTTTCCATTCCCAGCCTGTTTTCTTAGCCAATGTTTGGACTTGGGCATTGCCAAATTTTATTTGATAAAGAAAGATAAAGATCTTTTCAATTACCATGAATTCAGAAAAGGAAGAAAACCCTAACATACAAACAATAGTCTAACACTAGACATAATTTTAAAATAAAGAACAACGTGGGTGCCTGGGTGGCTCAGTCGGTTAAAGTGTCTGATTCTTGGTTCTGGCTCAAGCAAGATCTCATGGTTTACAACATCGAGCCTCAAGCTGGGCTTTGCGCTGACAGCATGGAGCCTGCTTGGGATTCTCTCTCATTCTCTCTCTCTCTCTGTTGCTCCTTCTCCCTCTCAAAATAAATTAACATTTTAAACATAAAATAAAATAAAGAACAATCTAATAAATATATTTAATTTTAACTCACGACCTGCTCATTATTTTTTTATTTTTTTGCCATGAAACAAAATTATCTTCAAGGGCATTCCCTCTCCTTTGGACACTCCTCTGGATTAGCAGTAAGATACCACTGGACTTAGGTGCAGCCAGTTCCTCAAAAGTCTGGGCCAGGATATCTCTACCTTCTTTGGAGTAACAAATGGCTTCATGGGTTCCCACTTTGGCTGTCTTTGAACATTAATAACTATAAATAATAAATATAAATAATAATACCTATAAAATACCCAGAGAATTCTGTCAGACCTCTAATAATCCTTATAGCCATTAAATGATAAACTCAATTCAGACCCAGATAACAGGCTAAGTACTAGAAATAAAAAGCCCTTTCAGTAAAGGATGGAGATATTATCTATTATCCAAACTGAGACACTTCTAATGAAAGAGGCTTCTGTTAATACTTATGCCAGAAAAGCTGACCCATGCAAATTAAGACATATGCTCACCCTACTTAAAGGAGCTCACAAGTTGGTAAGTATCATGACCAAATTGTGAAAACTCACAGGAAAAGGCAATTCATCTGGGGGGACAGGGAGTCTGAGGGTGGTGATCGGGGGACACTTTCCAGAGAAAGTAAGGTTTTAATTAAACTTCAAAGAACTGGTAGTGTCTCACCTCTAGGAAGAAAATGAGAAGTACACTTCAAGCAAACAAAACAGAGAAGAGCTCATTAAAATACTGGTTGCAGAGGCACCTAGGTGGCTCAGTCGGTTAAGCATCCAACTTCAGCTCAGGTCATGATCTTGCAATTTGTGGGTTCAAGTCCCATGTTGGGCTCTGTGTTGACAGCTCAGAGCCTGGAGTCTGGTTCACATTCTTTGTCTCCCTCTCTGTCTCTTTCTCTTCCCCTTTCCTGTTCACGTTCTCACTCTCTCTCTCTCTTAAAAATAAGTAAACATTAAAAAATAAATGCAATACAATATTGGTTGCAGTTCTAATGTTGCCAATTATAGTGGAAAATATTAAGGGTTTATAAAAGAAATATTTGTCATAATTCTTTAACTTTTTGGAGTTTGTCATTTAAAAAAAATGTAAACACAATTTTTTAAAGGCAAAATAATGGATGAGGCTTCTCCCTTGACTATAGAACACATACAGGAGGCCCAGATATGAAAAAACTACCAGATAAATAGGAGATCAGGGGAAGAAGAATGAAAGACAATTTACCAATATAAGTCAGAAGGGTTCTTAACCTCCAAAAACTTTCATCATGATAGCTTTCTGGATTCAAGAGAGATTCCAAGGATGGATGTATGGCTGATTATGTGACAGATTCAAGAACCATGTTTTTAGGGGCTGTTGCTTTGTAGTTCTGGAGTCACCAACAGAAGACAAAGCTGGTCTGGTTTATAAAATATCTGAGGTTTTTGTTGTTGTTGTTGTTGTTGTTGTTGTTGTTTTAACATCTTGATATGTTACTTCTGTAACTCAATGTGTGAGTGTCTCCAAACCTACTCCAAGGGTTGCATATTTGAATGAAATTTATGCAAGACACCTTCTCCCATTACAATGTATTATAAGCTTTTCCCAGGTTCAGCTTCTCCCCACCATTATGACAACCCGGAAAATAATCAGTAAGAGTCAGCCTGCCATGAAGCCCTTTAGTTTCTACTCCTTTTGCTGATTTTCATTATCTTTTAATTTTTAGCTAAGCGTCATGGCAGCTGGTCCTGATATCCAGTATCACTAAATCACGCAAATGCAAAACTACGTAAATTCTACATATTAACTAGGACTGTGTTCCAACATATGTTTCATCAGCTACCCATCTTAGAACTACTTGAGTAGTTCTTATTAAAATACAGATTTCTAAGCCTAGTTTCAAACCATTATTTCAGAAGCTCAAAAGATGGGTCCTGGAAATTTGCATTTTTAACAAGTTCTATGGAAAGTCTGCCTCCACACTCCTGCCATTAAGATATGAGGTTTGAAATAACTCCCATTTCTATTTGTGCTACCTTAACAACTTGAAGTAAGAAGGCAAAATCATCTCAAAAGGAACTAAGGAAATGCTATCTTAGAGGCAACAACCAGAGATATGTGGGGAAACTAGTAAATGGCATCATCCAGGTTAATAACTTACTCAGCTGCAAAAGGCTCACACACTAAAACTATTTTGAGAGATCATAACATTTTGTAGTTGAAGGGTGTACAGGAGTCATTTAGTGAAACCTTAACTCAACCTCCACATTAAAGCTGAGGAAATCAAGGATTGCGGAATTCAGTTATTATCTATTATTTTATTTATTTTGAAATAGAAGATTTTTGCTTGCTTTTTCAAGAATCATACATAATAATGACATATATAAAATAAATGCATTTTTCCAAAATAGCCAGTCTACCCATCCACTG